>NW_016158466.1:69459-73282 GCF_001687245.7 Rhagoletis zephyria
AAAAAGCATCCAAAACAAAAACATTACCTTTGCACATAAGCCACATAGCACGATCAATAGAATTTTTAGCAAAATAAAAGACGAAATAAACAAAGAACAACAACACAACGTGGTTTACGAAATCCAATGCAATGGTAAGGCTGGCGAAGCATGCAATAAAATATACATAGGCACAACGAAGCGCGCTCTCGGTGTTAGAATAAGCGAACATAAAACCGATGCGAGAAATAAGAAGACAACGACTGCATTAGCACAACATTTAACGAATAGTGGACATACAGCAGACTTTGAAAACGCGAAAATATTAGATGTGGAGAACAAAGACAGAACGAGACTAACATTAGAAAGCTTGCGAATACAACAAAAAATACAGCATGCAATGAATTTCAAGGAAGACGTCGACAATATAAATTGCGCATACCGGACAGCAATAACGTGCAATAGGAGAACAGACGAGCAGAAGTACACTTAAATGTAAAGAAGTCAATATCAGTGTGTTTTTGTTATATTTTCTTTGTTTTGATGTTCAATGTAAGTTGTGTTGCAGCAAAAAATTGTTATACCAAAGAATTGTAATTGTTATATTTTTCATGTACATACATGTGTGCCTAATTGTTTGTTTTTTATGTTTTGTTTACAATAAACACCAGACTCCCTGAGGAAGATGTGAAAAGCATCGAAACGCGTAGGAGGAAAAAGAACCATTGTTTGCTTTTTTTTAAACCGGCCGAAAAGCTCCTTAAACTACCCCATAGGAAATTTAAAAATTGGCCCTAGAGACATAACAACAAATCAGCTTTTATTTTTAATATTTTTATTGAGCTTTGTACCACGATTATTTTATTAGGAAGAATGGAAAAAACAACAAAGTCTAAGCGGTAGAAGGTACAGCACAGGTACAGGTTGAGTGTTCGGACGCCAAAAGTTTTCTTAGTGGTAAATAAGCATGAAAAATTGTGGTACCGTCCAAAACAATGCGGTAGATTCAAATAAATAAATTTATGAATTTGTTATATGCACTTAAATATGGTTAGCTGATTAAGTTAAGTGACATTTTGACCAGTTTTGGCTATTTATCTTTTGTTTATTTAATGTTTATGGTTTTTTGCTAACGGTGCTAGGCATTTTCTTTTATATAAAAGTACTTGTCAATCATTAATAATCTACGCGATTTCCTAGCGTCTTGAAATTTGCACTTAAAGCTACTAAAATTTAATGGGCTATAAAACTGCATACCTAAAATTTGTATAGAAATTCTAAATAAAAAGATGAAAATTTTTGGGTGATTGTATTTCAATTCATGAAGGGTGAATGGGTTCAAAATTCGAAATCAAGTTGAAGGCGGGTTTTAATGTTTTTTAGGGCGAATAAAGCACACATTTTTTTGTTTTGCGAAAAAAAAATTTCGCTGAGCTACGAGCATCTAAAAATTCATTTCCCATTTCCCAGTGAAGTCTCAGCAGCAACTGATTTGATTTGCTTTGCCGAAGTGCTAGCAAAGCATCAGTCAATCGTCAATTATTGTAAGACGCACAAAGACGATCATATCATACATGTGTCGACGTCGTAGCAAGCAATGTTGTCTTTTGTTGTCGAAAATGCCCACGGTGGTAGAAGTAGTAGAAATGTAATTTAGCAAAAAAAAAGTAGTATCTAGTCAAAAAATGTGGTATAGTCCGAGCATTGGCTGTTGTTGTGTTGATCCCCTGCAGAAAATTTGACTAGCCTAGGACTAGCGTAGAACTACCAGTTCTAGATCAATACCCAAGCAATGCTTCCGATTGTCCAGTTTTACACGGCNCATTGGCGGTGGAAATTGTCGCCCAGTGCATTCAGCGGCCGTGCGCGCATCCTTTGGCCGTAGCTGTGTGGAGTCGGAGCGATTCCGAAAATGATTCCCGAGTGCGCACGGCCGCCTGCCATCATCGTGCCAAGTGAATTGGTTTTGTAGTTCAGCATTTAACCTCGGTCAACGCGCACGCGCCCTTCTCAAACAGTTCGTAGAATTTGCTAAATAGACTTTGTAGTTACATAATTACATAAACAGAAAATAAATAAAAAAGTTTACATTTTGTACATTTCTTAAAATCGAAGACAAGTCTTTCCTTTTATCGGAAAAAGTGTGTGTGTGCAAGATGAGTGCATAAGGCGACCAGTGGATTTACTCATGGTCCTTCGCAGCCAACCGTGGCCCAGCCCCTAAGATAAAAAAAAAAAACTTTTAAAAACTTAACAAAAAAAAAATAAAAATTCGGAATCGTACGTCCACAAAACAAAAAAAAACCAAAACAATTAACTAAGTGGAAAAAACAAAAAAAAAGGTGCGCGTATATGTACATATCGTCGTTTAAAGTACAAAACCGCGTATCGTCATTCTGCAAAACCGCGTAACTGACATTGGCTGCCAAAAATTGGATTTGCTCACACAAGCTCTTGGCTCAATCCTCATCCATTCGTCCTGAAATATACTAGCCAGAAATGCGATTGCTTTATAAAAATAGAGAACCATTTTGAAATATGAGTGTTTTTACGCTCTAGAAAGTAATTTCTACAACTTCACATGCGCGGTTTTGCATTTTGCTGATACGCGGTTTTGCATTATGTTGATACGCGGTTTTGCACTTTAAACGACGATATGTACATGCATACATTTCGCAAAGAAAAAAAGTGAAAAAAAATATTTCCTGTGCCTCCTTGGAAAAGGATATGCTTTAATTGCATAAATACAAACGTATACAAAAATAACAATTTCTGTGGAATATAAAAAATTCGGTGGAAAAAATAAATAAATCCATAAACATACATATGAACTACATTTATAAAAAAAAAAAACTAAATCGAGTGACCTACCACAAGCTGTGTCGAAGAAGCAGAAAAGCAACCAAGGGTTTTATCACAGCTATCAGCCATCAACAGCATCAGCAGCCATCAACAGCATCTGCAACTTCATCAGTATCAGCGGCAACAATAACACCAGGCGCAAAAACATAAAGAAGCTCACTTACATACATTCATCGCTACATAAACTAAAGGAAAGTAGTAAGTAGGCAAATTTTTAATTTCCTTAAAAATTTAAATAAAATAACTTCCATTTTCTTAAAATTTATATTATTTCTAATAAACTGCAAACGGACATACATACGTATATACATACATACATATATGTATATATATATATATAGTTTAATAAAAGGCATATTTTTTCTCGCCAAAAACGGTTCTATTAAAATTGCGGATATTTTCCTGCAATTGGCCGCTATTGAAATTTTGGTAGAAAAATTCCGTTTTCCGGAAAGCGGTATAGCTCCACATACTGCCAAACTTATATATATGTAAGTGGTTAAACGAACGACGCATGCCGTTTAACCGTCGCAACCATGAACTATTTTTAAAAAGGAATTGCTTTAGAATTGTTAACTACTTATATATTGTATCTTTTGCCTTTGACTTATCTAACGCGTATCTAAGTGCATATTGTATCTTTTGCCTTTGAATTCCTTAACTTGTATCTACCTACACACATATTGTATATTTTGCCTTTGAATTGCCTAACTTGAAAAAACATTGTAATTAGTGAATACCATGAATTGTAAAATTTGAAGTATTTTATGAATTTGCGTGGTTGGCAACGCAAGTCTTCATTTATAAACACGTGCGTTTTTCCTTTATAAATCGCGATTTAGCGAAATTAGTCGCGTGAGTTCTTTTAAGTTTTTGTTTAATAAATAATATAAAAAAAAAACTTTTTAATAATCAACGCTTTTATAAATGGACTAAAAAGTAGAAAATAATATTTCTCAGTCCCATAGAATTTGTTTTGATA
>NW_016158466.1:76079-102805 GCF_001687245.7 Rhagoletis zephyria
GATAGTCAAAGTTGGGGAAGAAAATATCAAAAAGTTAAAAATCCAGAAATAGTCCTAATTTTATGATGGTTCCTTAATATATTTTAACTACATTGCATTTGAGTATGGAGAGGCAACTATCTGGAAGTATTTTACATAAAAAATTTACTAAGTATTGCCCGGTTTGTAGTTGCAGTTAAAGAAAACACATGAAAAGGCACGATTTTTTTTAAATTCGAAAAAATGTAAATATTTCAAAAACGGTGACACTTTTACCTGAAAATTTTTTGTTTATCAGTGAGCTCACCCCCCCACCTACCTTGCCCTAAAGTTTGGCACGTTACTTCTGGGACACCCTGTATATAAAACGTACATACATACACATCTCTCTTGGTTACTTATTCTTTTCTTTTTCATCGCAAAAGTAAAAGAATAAATAACTACTGTGTATATGTGCATACATATATATACGCACAGTGTCTTTATGCGAATGCCAGCGTAGAAAAAATTTTATTAAACCCATTCCCACATAATAAATGTTAATCTGCTTTACGCAGAAGGCTCGACATAAAATACAATTAAATAATTGCTTGGCGAATTTTCCTTTGAGAGTATTATTAAAATATACTAACCTATAGTTATAGTTATATACATGTTTATAATTGTATATACATATTCACATACATTACATTAGGGCAGTTCGGTGATAAACATAGTCAGGGCCCAAAAAACTTTTTTTGGTTTTGCTCACTCCCAAACGCGCTCCCTCATAATCCAAAGCGGATATAGTAATACAAGACGAACCTCTAGCTTCTGAAAATTTTTGTAAATAAAATATTATTTTCCCCGAACGGCTCAAAATATTTATAATCTTTTAATACTAAAATGAAACATTTTTTTTCGTTGTTTCCCGCGACATTTCCCAAGACGAAATTGTGGTTTAAGAACTAAATTTCCCTTTAACCTCCGAAATACCCCAGTTGTAAAAATAAAAAATAAATTAAAAGTATATACACATATATAGCTGGAAACCCTCCCTTTGCGATCAGCAAGAAAAACTTTAATTTATATCGGCAATTTTTAAAAAAACCCCGTCTCATAAATAAATTGTAAAGTTATCTCGTTAATGCTTACCGCACCTCATAGTGACGATAAATCAAAAAGTCCAAAAATGAGTGATGATGAGAAGCAACAAGGAACTTCCATCGAATCTCAACGCGGTACGCGTTCAGGTGAAAGGTCCAATAAGAAGCCCAAACGGTCAGTCGCAGCCCCTAAATTTATCTCGGAGACAGATAGTCTAATGGACTACTGTACCCGGTTCAGTACGACTCAAATCCAAGATAATACTGAGTCTGCATTAAAAATCAAGGACAAGAATATAGATAATTTTTGGAACCGGATTCAGAATGCGTATGATGTACTAATAGAGACTGAAGAGCATGAACATAAGTATAGGTCATGCCGTCATAACGTATGAAGATACGAAAGCCCAGGTCGGTGATCAATTCCTGCTTCTCAACCAAGCAAGCAACCCCACGCCTGCCCCAAGTTTGTTACAACCCCAAGAGCAATTAGGCTTAGGCTTGAAGGCCCCTCCTTGCGATACTGAAACATTTTATGGGGGTTATGAACAATGGCCATCTTTCCGTGACATGTTCACTGCGGTCTACATAAACCATCCAAAACTCACTAAAGCACAAAAATTGTACCACCTCCGGTACAAAACGCAAGGAAATGCCGGCCAGATTGTAAAACAATTCCCATTGAGTGACGATGATTTTGAACTTGCGTGGGGAGCCTTAAGGTCCCGATATGAGAATAAACGAGTATTGGTTGAAAATCAAATAAGAATTAACAATCCCAATTGAGAGTAGCGAAGAAATTCAAAGATTGCAATCCACAGTGAACAACTGCCTGCAAATCCTGGCAACTCAACAAATTTACACTGAGAGTTGGGATCCTATTTATATTTGGTGACATCCAGACTCCCCGAAAATACCGTGGCATTGTGGGAACAATCTCTAAGTTCACATAAAGACCTTCCAAAGTGGGCGCAAATGAACCAGTTCCTCACAACCCGGTATGAAGTGGTGGAAAGGGTGGATCAATGGCGACCAGCCAAGCCCCTATAAAATCCCCCAAATACCTCATTCTCAAAACAGCCGGTTTTACAAAATAGATCCTTTTCGAAACCCAGTCAATCCCAAAACTCTCATAACAGATCTCTAACGCATATCAACTCCCATATGACAGAGCAGCGCAAAATTAACAGTTGTGTTATGTGCAAACACCCTACGCATACGCTGAATAACTGCTACAAATACAAAAAATTGTCTATCCCAGATCGCACAAAGTTTGTGAAAGATAAAAGTCTATGCGAAAATTGCCTTTCTCAATCGCACTTAATAAAAGATTGTAGTAGCACTAACATCTGCCTTCATTGCCAAAAGCGGCACCATTCAACATTCCACTATAGAGTAGCATCTACCCCAAATAAAAATTATGATCGAATCCACAGAACGACTTCGCAACATACAACCACACTGTCTAACGGTCCCAACTCACAAGCCACCAGTCAGTCGGAAGCCCTTAATGAACCGGCATCGTGTTCGAGCACAACACAAGTACAGTCCTTTTATTCGGAAAACGATAACAAGGTACTGCTCCCAACGGCTATTGTGTCTGTAGAACACAGAGGTGATCTCTTTAAATTAAGAGCCCTGATTGACCAAGGGTCCGTACGGAGCTTTATCTCTTCAAATGCCCAAACAAAATTAAGACCCCCATGCCAAGAATCAAACTTCGAAATCTCTCGAATGGGGGAAGGGTGGTTCAAACGTATACTAAACTATGCTCTCTGATTTTAGTCTCCGCCGATCAAAGTACAAAAATAAAATCTCAAGCTATAGTGTTGCTAACCGGACTTCTTCCAAAGTTCCAAATGAGCCACGCCCAAAGAGAAAAATGGTCACGTCTCAAATTAGCAGATCCAAACTGCCATTCTCCAGCTCAAATAGAGAAAGTAATAGGCAGTCATCTTATCCCCCAAATCATGCTACGAGGTATCGAAAAGATTTCCCGTAACTTGCTAGCACAAAATACCATATTCGGTTGGATCTTAAGTGGTCAGATTCCCGAAAAGGTGGCATCATTCTCCACTCAGGTGGAAGAAATATCCAATAAATACTTGGACAATCAACTTAAAAGGTTTTGGGAACTTGAAGAAGTTCCAAAGGCTCATCTCACCACTCCAGAAGACAAGGAGTGCAAAGCCTAATATACAGCCACTACCACTCGCACAAATGATGGTCGATACATAGTCCGGCTCCCCTTTAAGCCCAACTTCCCAGATAAAATTGCCTTGGCCCATCCCGGACCGCGGCTCTCCAATTCATCAGTATGGAGCGGTCACAATCAAGAAGGGTGATCTGAAAACCCTTTACGACGGCGTCTTAGAAGAATTTCTCTCCCTTGGTCATATGGAAGAAACGACTTCCTCTGACAAAACCTCAGAAGACAAATGCATGTCGTTCTATCTCCCTCACCACGCGGTTATCAAACCGGAAAAAATAACGACAAAAGTACGAGTGGTGTTCAATCCATCCAAACGATCTGGTTCTGGTCTCTCTCTGAACGACGTTTTATACACCGGACCAACGCTCCAACCAGACTTAATGCTATTGATCTTGAAATGGCGAATGTACAAATTTTTCTTCAACGGCGACGTCGAAAAAATGTATCGACAAATATTACTTCATAAAGATGACCAAGATTTCCAAAAAATAGTTTCCGGTCATCCACAAATAGTCCAATAAGAGACTACAAATTAAAAACTGTCACCTTCGGTTTAAACTGTGCACCCTATCTCGCTATACGCACCCTCCACCAACTCGCTCAAGATGTGGAAATAGCCCATCCCCTGGCATATATTAAATAGTGAAACTTATGTGGATGACATTCTGTCTGGCGGTCATGACCTACTCTCTGCCACTCAATCGCTATCCCAAGTAATTGAAGCACTAAACTCAGCAGGCTTCCCCTTAAAAAAAATCACGGCTAATCACCCTGACATTCTCAAAAATATAAAGAAAGAAGACTTGCTGGACACAAACTTTCTCGAATTCGAGAAAGCCAGTACTACAAAGACACTCGGGATTCAGTGGAATGCCCTGAACGACACATTCTCGTATACCATTGAGTCTATCCCAGCATCGTCGGCAAGAACAAAGCGGCGAATCCTCTCATCCGTTGCGAAAATTTTTGACCCCGCAGGGGAGCTTACGCCAATAATGATTCAAGCCAAAATATTATTGCAAGAGCTATGGCTTGATGGTACTGACTGGGATGAACAGGTCAAACCTCTCCGCCTCCTAAAATGGATACAGTTTGCAAACAACTTGCAAACAATCCCCAACATCCAAATACCCCGCTGGGTTAACTATATTCCGGACCAAAATGTCGAGTTACACGGTTTCTGCGACGCCTCTGAAAAGGCCTATTGCGCAAATATTTATGTTCGAACCACAGTAGGCCTCCGTGTTTCCTCCCACAGAACCACAAGTCTACCCCGCCTTGAGTTATGTGGGGCCCGTCTCTTGGCCAAATTAGTGGCCGTTATCAAGTCCCATCTCAAACTCGCGGATAGAAAATTAACCATGTGGTCCGATTCTGAAATAGTCCTGGCTTGGCTAGAAAAGCCACCCTACATATGGAAAACTTTCGCTTACAATCGAACCGCGCAGATTATCGATCTGGTCGGGAACGCCACCTGGAAGCACGAGCGCAGCAACGAAAATCCCGCTGATATGGGCACAAAAGGGTGCACACCCATCGACTTGGGTAACTCCTCCTTATGGTGGAATGGTCCAGCTTGGCTCGCTAGCCCTCCGGAAGACTGGTCAAAATCTCCAGCCCGAGACATCACCCCGCCTGAAGTACGCCGTGTCGACTCACTCCATGCCACCGAAGACGGTCCCGACATACTAAATCGCTTCTCCTCCTTTTCGCGCGCCCTCAGGGTTATGGCATATGCCTTTAAATTCATGAATAACTTGAAAAATCGAGTACGGGGAGAACATGATATACATTCCCCATCCCTCTCGCACAACGACCTCCGCTATGCAAAACACAGGCTCATGGCGTTAACGCAGACTCGGTATTTTCCTCGTGAAAAGGCATGTTTAGCCAATTCCAAGCCTATAGACAAGCGAAGCTCATTACTTCCACTCAACCCGTTTTTAGATAAAAATGGCTTACTACGAGTCAACATTCGATTAGCTCACTCAACCTTGACGTATAATGAACGCCACCCGATAATTATCCCCGAAAATCCCAGTTCGCTATTCTTTTCATACGCTTCCTGCACANTACTTCCACTCAACCCGTTTTTAGATAAAAATGGCTTACTACGAGTCAACATTCGATTAGCTCACTCAACCTTGACGTATAATGAACGCCACCCGATAATTATCCCCGAAAATCCCAGTTCGCTATTCTTTTCATACGCTTCCTGCACAAACTGCTTCTCCATGCAGAACTCCGCCTTATGCAGCAAGTCATACGGCAGGAAGTTTATGTTGCTAGGCTCAAGCCCCTCCTTAAAAAATGCATATTTCAATGCAAACCTTGCACCGTCCATAAGCAGCAAACGCGCTCGCAGATAATGGCAGCCCTACCTCAGGAGCGGTGTACATATTCGCCCCCCTTTACAATTACGGGTGTCGATTTTGCTGCACCTTTTCAGTTAAAGGCCTCAATGCTAAGATCGCACACCATGGTGAAGGGATACGTGGCTGTTTTTGTATGTTTTACGACAAAAGCTATCCACCTTCGCTTCGCTTCGTCGGACGTCGTGGTTATCCCGCTAAAATGATGAGCGATAATGGTAAAACGTTTGTAGGGGCCAAACGAGCGACCGAATGGGAATTTCTCGCTTTCTTAAAAGAAGTATCACAAGATGTCATAAAAAAATACTCTCCTCAAGGCATCAATTGGNAGGGATACGTGGCTGTTTTTGTATGTTTTACGACAAAAGCTATCCACCTTCGCTTCGCTTCGTCGGACGTCGTGGTTATCCCGCTAAAATGATGAGCGATAATGGTAAAACGTTTGTAGGGGCCAAACGAGCGACCGAATGGGAATTTCTCGCTTTCTTAAAAGAAGTATCACAAGATGTCATAAAAAAATACTCTCCTCAAGGCATCAATTGGGCACTTCAAAAGGACTGCCGGACCCAGAAAATTTACGTTTGAAGAGTTCACCACTCTCTTAATTAGGACAGAAGCCGTATTGAACTCACGGCCACTCTCTGCGTTATCGCAAGATCCAACAGATCTCACCGCACTAACTCCTGCTCACTTTTTACGAGGCGCCCCACTCTTAGCCCTACCAGAAATTAATTAACAGGTGGGGAAAGTAAAAGTTTTACACCATNGGCACTTCAAAAGGACTGCCGGACCCAGAAAATTTACGTTTGAAGAGTTCACCACTCTCTTAATTAGGACAGAAGCCGTATTGAACTCACGGCCACTCTCTGCGTTATCGCAAGATCCAACAGATCTCACCGCACTAACTCCTGCTCACTTTTTACGAGGCGCCCCACTCTTAGCCCTACCAGAAATTAATTAACAGGTGGGGAAAGTAAAAGTTTTACACCATGAATTTGGTAAACGTTGGAAGGAAGAATATATAAAAGATCTACAAAAAAGGTACCGATGAAAAACCCGCAGTCCGAGGCAAAAGTCGGCGAACTTGTCCTCTTTGTTGATGATACTCTACCTCCCACTGAATGGCGTCTAGGTCGCATCGAATAGGTGCACCATGGGAATGATGGACATATTCGTGTTGTAGACCTCCGCACCCAATCTGGCATTCCTACTCGCCCAATAGTAAAAATATGGCCATTGACTTCTCCAAATGCGCACTAATTAAAACCTTTAATCACTCCCGTTCTCAAATGTATTTAATAATCTCTATTTTTGAATAAATATTCTAACACCGAGCACTAGTTAAATACACTAACACTTGTGCCAAAAAATTCTCTCATCCTGAAGTAATTTAATTGTACTTATGTATTTATGAATAAATATTCTAATCCCACGTTTCTCTTCGCAATAGTATCGGCATTCCGACACCGGCACTTCGCCACGTGAAAACACCGCAGCCAGAGAGCATGATGGTCGACCAGGTTCCAGAGTCGCAGCCCGAGGACGAGGGAGCGGACTTCCAGCGATGCCGCTTGTGTGCGCGTCACCACGCCTTGGGGGTGTGCCAGGCATTCCGCGCAATGCAGCCAGTGCAGTATTTGATCGCCCGTGCACATCACTTCTGCACAAACTGCCTGGCATTATCACACCACAGCAGCGAATGCCTCTCCGTTGGCGTATGCAAGCTTTGCGGCCAGCGCCACCATACCCTGCTTCACCGCAAGTCTGCTCATTCAAAGCATCCGCCACCGCACTCAGCTCCAGCACGCGCGCATCGTCAAGCGCACCGCAAATAAAGTGCGTAACATGGCAGGAAAAGGCAAGGCGACACGGATGCTAGTCAAGGAGGCGATCCGTAAACTAAGGGAGCTAGAGAGCAGCTTATCCGCTTAGCGCGTCTACAGGCGGCAGGATGGTTAAACGAGCGACGCATGCCGTTTAACCGTCGCAACCATGAACTATTTTTAAAATTGAATTGCTTTAGAATTGTTATCTACTTATATATTGTATCTTTTGCCTTTGACTTATCTAACGTGTATCTACGTGCATATTGTATCTATTGCCTTTGAAATCCTTAACATATATCTACCTACATACATATTGTATATTTTGCCTTTGAATTGCCAAACTTGAAAAAACATTGTATTAGTGAATACCATGAATTGTAAAATTTGAAGTATTTTATGAATTTGTGTGGTTGGCAACGCGCGTAGGTAAAGCAGCGCGCAGCTAACTTTTTAGGTTGACAAAATGTCAACAAAAGAAAAAAAAGTAGATACACACACAAAAATTTTCACTTAGCATCCGAGCGGTCGCATATATTTTTTCGGGTTGCAAATCATTCTCTTTGAAATAAATTCAAGTATTCATTTGTAAGCACGTGCGTTTTTCCTTCATAAATCGCGATTTAGCGAAGTTAGTCGCGTGAGATCCTTTTAGTTTTCGTTTAAAAAGAAGAGCCGCCTCCGGCAGTGGCAGCAATCGTGCCACCAGACTTGTGTACACCTTGAGGGGAGCAGCCTCATCCCGTATCATCGTCGCATTATTATATCCACTTGTGCATTCCCGCATACAAACCTACATACGCACTGTATTAAAACAAATTCTCTGTTGTTTTCGTACAAATTCACTCACCACTGCTGTGACAAAGCAGAGCTTAGCAATATCTTCGGCTGCATATGTAAATATTTGCACATACATACATACACTATAATCAAAACAAACTCTATTGTTTTTGTTTCTTAACTCACCACTGCTGTGACAAAGCGTAGCTTAGCCATATACTCTTTCATACGTAAATATTTGTACATACCTACATACGTGCGTACATTTTTACATTCCACATATTCTGCACATTTTTACATACATACGTGCTAACAAAGAATATTTGGGCAATTCACAAGGTGTCGTATTTGTCGTGTTTGTCGTGAAGTCATGATATTTCATGACAGTTGTAAAAATGTTGTTATTGTTTTGTGAAGAAAAATAACACATGACGATACAACTCTGCAACCTATGTTTATTCGGTGTTATGTGAGGTTAAGTGCTGAGATATAATAAATAATCGTAACAGGTGTTCACAACCGTCGTGTTTTAACACAACTTTTGTTAGGAAAATATAACTTCACAACACCTTGTGAATTGCCCAATTATCACACGAATATTATCTACAACGCGATAATAAGTGAGTTCAATATATTTAGATACTAGCAGGCCCGGCGAACTTCGTCCCGCCCAAGATTTTTATATATTTTATTGAAACTTTTTGGTCCAACTTTTTCACCAACAATTCACGTTTACGATTTTCATTGGGACATTTGTCTGCTAAGATTAAGGTTTGGTGGTCATTTTCCGCTTTAAATAACCTAAGGAAAGTGTTATATCCGTTCTTGAAATGCTCCAGTCGTGCGGCATTTCATAGCACGGTTATTCGCAAAGCGAAATAAATTTTTTCCTCTTTACTCCCTGGCGGCAACAATGACCCGGTTCTATAGTGAATGTCCTAGAAACTTTACAGTATAGTAGGTGGCAATTTCAAAATGGGTGGGAATCATTGTTCTACAGAAATGCAATATACATATACTTATTTCAGACGAAATACCTTAAAAGTTTGAACGCATAATAATATTGGAAAATCACATCCATTGGGCCAATTGCAACGCAGGAGCGTTCGATATACTCAATGGTGCAACAGATCGATTTAATCTGACCTTCACGGCCCCTTTTCTCACTTGGCTATTTTTAGTAATAGCTAGACTTCAACACCACTTTGCAGCACGTTTTTGCAATAGTATTGCATACATATTTAAAACATTAGCCAAATCGGATCATAAATAAGATTTTTAGTAATAACTCAACTACAGCGCCAACTGTCGGATTAAATTGTGAACTAAACCATCCAGAGACCCACTCAAATACACAAAAAGTTTCGTTAAAATCCGTAAAACCATTTAGGAGGACTTCACTCACAAACACACCTACAGAAGAATAAAAAAATTCATTCAAAGATAGCTAAAGGTCGGTACGTTTGTAGGCCTCACACCCCTTTTCAAATAGCCCAAATTTTCTCCGTGAGTATGGGCTTGATTTGAACTATTACATATCTCCATACGAAGTTCCGGTACTGTACCATGAATACTTTCAGAGATATGCAGTATAAAAATTCGATTTATATGGGAGGTTCCACGCCCCCCTTTCCAACAGCTGCCCTCTTTCTTCATGAGTATGCGATTGATTTCGTATATCTCCATACCAAGTTCCAGAACTCTACCATGAACACTTCCAAAGATAGGCAGTATGAAAAATTCGGTTTGTATGGAAGATGCCACGCCCCCTTTTCCAATAGTTCCTATTTTTCTCCAAGAGTATGCGATTTATTTCGTACATCTCCATACAAAACTCTAGAACTCAACCAAAAAATTTCCAGAGATAAGCAGTATGAAAAATTCGGTTTGTATGGGAGATGCCAGACCCCTTTTTACAATAGCTAAAATTTTTCTCCAAGGGTATGCGATTGATTTCGTATATCTCCATACCAATTTCCAAAACTCTACCATGCACACTTTCAGAGATATGTAGCATAAGAAATTCGGTTTGTATGGGAAGTGTCACGCCCCCTTTACATATAGATTTTTTTCAGCCTAAAACCATCCTTGGGACACGTGCGGCAGGTGGCAGTTTCAAAAAAATCGGTTCAGCCGCTCTCGAGCCTTGCGAAAACTAACAAACGGCTTTCTAAATATATATTATTATTAGTTGAGATATAATATATATTATAATTATATTTTGACAGTATCCGTTGTTTGTGATTGGCGCAAAAAAATCTTGCCTAGTGACGAATTCGCCCCTTGATATGGTCGTTACTTAAAGCTATTTATATTCGAAATTGCAGGAAAATTGGAAAACATGAATCTATAATCTTATCCAGGCAAAAAGCTACCTACGTACCGAATTTTAAGCAAATCGGACCATAAATACGGTTTCTTCGAACAGATCGGTCCCTGGTCCACTTCTCGGACAAAATGGATCATATGTGCTAATATATGCTAAAAAGCTACCTACGTACCGAATTTTAAGCAAATCGGGCCGTAAATACGATTTTTTCGAATAGATCAGTCCCTGGTCCACTTCTCGGAAAAAATTTACCATATATCCCAATATATGCTAAAAAACTACTTACGTACCGAATTTTAAGCAAATCGGACCATAAATACGATTTTTTGGAATAGATCGGTCCCTGGTCCACTTCTCGGAAAAAATTTATCACATATGCTAATACATGCTAAAAACCTACCTGCGCACCGAATTCAAATCGGACCGTAAATTCGATTTTTTCGAATAGATCGGTCCCTGGACCACATCGCGGAAAAAATGGGTCATATATGCTAATATATGCTAAAAAGCTACTTACGTACTAAATTTTAAGCAAATCGGCCTATAATAAGATTTTTTCGAATAGACCGGTCCCTGGTCCACCTACCCAAAAAAAAGTATTTTTTTTTAGCCTAAAACATGGTGGTTACCGAAAGCTATTTGTATACAAAATTTCATGAAAATCGGACCAGCCGTTCGCGAGATTACCTATTACAAAAAAAAAAGGGACTTCTCTTTATATAATTTGTATAGATATAGATATGCAGCCCAGTAGGTAAAACTTCCAAATTGCCTTTGTCTAGATAGTGATAAATAACCAATACTTTTGCAGTATTTCTATATATTATTTATATCACATTAAATATTTTACATATGTATATTTCAACCATGTATATAACAGTGAAAACTGTTCATGTTTTTATTTCTCTAACAAAAAATTTTTTCACATCCATATTCCGCGGATTTAATTGGGACGCTCCGTTTTCCACGTTAAAAAAGTGCTGAACCAAAAATTAAAGCAAATATAATTTCACGTAATTTGCAAGAAACAAAAACACAAACACCGCCACAAAATCTTAAACTTTTTTTCTTGATTTTCTGTGGCATAAAGTGCAATTTTTTCTCGTTTGACACATATTTTTCTAATTTTTGCGAACGATATCTGGGTGATACTCAGCTAAATTTAATTAACTCTTCTTTAATTTATATACGTGTGACCCTCCACGACATTCAAAATGCCACTTGGGCACAGTCCACCAAAAGTCTTCGAAATGGAGTCATCGTCAAAAGGTGCTTCACCAGAAGCCATCGGCGGTAAGAGGGACCCCTCAACGCGCCCGAAATCTAAAACTTTTGACCCATCCGCTCAAAAGTTTATAGCGGAAAGTGACAGTATCATGAGATACTGTGCAAGATTCAGTGATGCACCGATCCAAGACCACACTGAATCATATCTTATGATAAAAGACAAATCACTAGATGATTGTTGGGCACGGCTTCAGTCCGCCTATGATTTGGTTTTTTCAAAGCCAGATGACAGCCTACCCGAAAACTTTAAGAATTCGGTAGAAGGCAAGTACTTCACTTGCCTTGAATTATATGAGGTGACCAAAGCTAAAATTGCCGATCAACTGTCGTTGATTAAAGCAATCGCCGCACCGAGTCCACCACCCCGCGTGGAACACACCTCGGCAGAGGCAAACGTTTTCCTCCAAGTCCCACCTTGTGACACGGAGACATTTTACGGCGGTTACGAAGAATGGCCCGCTTTTCGTGACATGTTCACAGCGGTGTACATCAACCACCCGCAGCTCTACCGTGCTCAAAAATTGTATCACCTCCGATACAAAACCCAAGGAAAAGCCGGTTCCATCGTCAAGCAATACCCGCTCAGCGATGATAACTTCGAGCTGGCCTGGGAAGCTTTACGGTCACGATACGAAAACAAACGTATCCTGGTTGACAACCAAATTAAAATTTTAATGACTTTGCCCACTATTCAATCCGAGAATAGCGAACAACTTCAAAGGCTGAAAACATCAGTTAACAACTGTCTGTCAGTTCTTAAAACCCAAGACGTCCAGACAGACAGTTGGGATCCGATATTGGTGTACATATGCTCATCCAAATTGCCCGAAACCACACTGTCACTTTGGGAACAATCTCTCTCTTCTCGAAGAGATTTACCCTCATGGTCACAAATGGACGATTTTCTTACTTCAAGATACGAAGTAGTCGAAAGACTTAACCGGCTTCATCCAAGCCAAAATAAACAAAAACCAGTCGCTCATCAAAATGCTGCGCAAAACAGGTCCTTTAACAGGACTCAAACCTTTGTGGCAGAACCTAAGAGGGAACCAACTTGCTCTTACTGCAAGTCCCCTCATCCCATTAGAGTCTGCCCACAATTTAAGCGAATTTCGGTACCAAACCGAGTACAATTCGCAAACCAAACCAAGCTGTGCAAAAACTGCCTTGGTAATACCCATAGCACCAAAGAGTGTCCGAGCAAGTGGTCATGTACACTTTGCCAATAACGGCATCACTCCCTGCTGCACATGAATTCCAAACCACAATCTCGACACTCCAGTGCGCGAGCGAATGAAACCGCCGCACAACACACTACTGCCCAGTCGCCGCCTCCCGCTCGACAAGCGCAGTCGGNTGTGCAAAATTCAGTGATGCACCAATCCAAGACCACACTGAATCGTATCTTAGATAAAAGACAAATCACTAGATGATTGTTGGGCACGGCTTCAGTCCGCATATGATTTGGTTTTTTCAAAGCCAGATGACAGCCTACCCGAAAACTTTAAAAATTCGGTAGAAGGCAAATACTTCACTTGCCTTGAATTATATGAGGTGACCAAAGCTACAATTGCCGATCGAACGGTTTTCTTCAAGTCCCACCTTGTGACACGGAGACATTATATGGCGGTTAGGAAGAATGGCCCGCTTTTCGTGACATGTTCACAGCGGTGTACATCAACCACCCGCAGCTCTACCGTGCTCAAAAATTGTATCACCTCCGATACAAAACCCAAGGAAAGGCCGGCTCCATCGTCAAGCAATACCCGCTCAGCGATGATAACTTCGAGCTGGCCTGGGAAGCTTTACGGTCACGATACGAAAACAAACGTATCCTGGTTGACAACCAAATTAAAATTTTAATGACTTTGCCCACTATTCAATCCGAGAATAGCGAACAACTTCAAAGGCTGAAAACATCAGTTAACAACTGTCTGTCAGTTCTTAAAACCCAAGACGTCCAGACAGACAGTTGGGATCCGATATTGGTGTACATATGCTCATCCAAATTGCCCGAAACCACACTGTCACTTTGGGAACAATCTCTCTCTTATCGAAGAGATTTACCCTCATGGTCACAAATGGAATATTTTCTTACTTCAAGATACGAAGTAGTCGAAAGACTTACTTACAAAAACCAGTTGCTCATCAAAACGCTGCGAAAAACAGGTCCTTTAACAGGACTCAAACCTTTGTGGCAGAACCTAAGAGGGAAACAACTTGCTCTTACTGAAAGTCCACTCATCCCATTAGAGTCTGCCCACAATTTAAGCGAATTTCGGTACCAAACCGAGTACAATTCGCAAACCAAACCAAGCTGTGCAAAAACTGCCTTGGTAATACCCATAGCACCAAAGAGTGTCCGAGCAAGTGGTCATGTACACTTTGCCAATAACGGCATCACTCCCTGCTGCACATGAATTCCAAACCACAATCTCGACACTCCAGTGCGCGAGCGAATGAAACCGCCGCACAACACACTACTGCCCAGTCGCCGCCTCCCGCTCGACAAGCGCAGTCGGGCTCCAATTCCAGCGAGCAACCGTGCTGTTCCAAACAAGCACAAATACAATCATTGCACACCGACAATGATAGCAAAATTCTCCGTCCAACTACCATGGTCGCAGTTGAACACGAGGGGGAATTGTTTCAACTTGGAGCCCTGATTGATCAAGGCTCACAAAAAACTTTCATTTCCTCGAAAGTTCGGAAACGGTTGAAACCAGTGGCGAGCAGTGGATTTATTCAACTTCGCAACCGGTTTTTAACCAGTTCCATTTTGGACAGTTTTTTTATACGAAAATGTTTTTGCGACTCGATTTTTTTCGTTTTTTCTTTTCTTTTACAGATTCCGTTTTTGTTACATATTTTATAAAGAAAATTATTGTANTTCAGTCCGCATATGATTTGGTTTTTTCAAAGCCAGATGACAGCCTACCCGAAAACTTTAAAAATTCGGTAGAAGGCAAATACTTCACTTGCCTTGAATTATATGAGGTGACCAAAGCTACAATTGCCGATCGAACGGTTTTCTTCAAGTCCCACCTTGTGACACGGAGACATTATATGGCGGTTAGGAAGAATGGCCCGCTTTTCGTGACATGTTCACAGCGGTGTACATCAACCACCCGCAGCTCTACCGTGCTCAAAAATTGTATCACCTCCGATACAAAACCCAAGGAAAGGCCGGCTCCATCGTCAAGCAATACCCGCTCAGCGATGATAACTTCGAGCTGGCCTGGGAAGCTTTACGGTCACGATACGAAAACAAACGTATCCTGGTTGACAACCAAATTAAAATTTTAATGACTTTGCCCACTATTCAATCCGAGAATAGCGAACAACTTCAAAGGCTGAAAACATCAGTTAACAACTGTCTGTCAGTTCTTAAAACCCAAGACGTCCAGACAGACAGTTGGGATCCGATATTGGTGTACATATGCTCATCCAAATTGCCCGAAACCACACTGTCACTTTGGGAACAATCTCTCTCTTATCGAAGAGATTTACCCTCATGGTCACAAATGGAATATTTTCTTACTTCAAGATACGAAGTAGTCGAAAGACTTACTTACAAAAACCAGTTGCTCATCAAAACGCTGCGAAAAACAGGTCCTTTAACAGGACTCAAACCTTTGTGGCAGAACCTAAGAGGGAAACAACTTGCTCTTACTGAAAGTCCACTCATCCCATTAGAGTCTGCCCACAATTTAAGCGAATTTCGGTACCAAACCGAGTACAATTCGCAAACCAAACCAAGCTGTGCAAAAACTGCCTTGGTAATACCCATAGCACCAAAGAGTGTCCGAGCAAGTGGTCATGTACACTTTGCCAATAACGGCATCACTCCCTGCTGCACATGAATTCCAAACCACAATCTCGACACTCCAGTGCGCGAGCGAATGAAACCGCCGCACAACACACTACTGCCCAGTCGCCGCCTCCCGCTCGACAAGCGCAGTCGGGCTCCAATTCCAGCGAGCAACCGTGCTGTTCCAAACAAGCACAAATACAATCATTGCACACCGACAATGATAGCAAAATTCTCCGTCCAACTACCATGGTCGCAGTTGAACACGAG
Source organism: Rhagoletis zephyria (assembly GCF_001687245.7). NCBI lineage: Eukaryota > Metazoa > Arthropoda > Insecta > Diptera > Tephritidae > Rhagoletis > Rhagoletis zephyria. The sequence continues at coordinate 92,028 of NW_016158466.1, forward strand.
GGGGAATTGTTTCAACTTGGAGCCCTGATTGATCAAGGCTCACAAAAAACTTTCATTTCCTCGAAAGTTCGGAAACGGTTGAAACCAGTGGCGAGCAGTGGATTTATTCAACTTCGCAACCGGTTTTTAACCAGTTCCATTTTGGACAGTTTTTTTATACGAAAATGTTTTTGCGACTCGATTTTTTTCGTTTTTTCTTTTCTTTTACAGATTCCGTTTTTGTTACATATTTTATAAAGAAAATTATTGTAGCTGCACGCAACAATTTAAGTTCATTAAATTTGAAAACTCACAACTGCCTCCACCGCGATTTGAACTCGCGACCAACGATGGTTGAGTCGGAGGTCTTCTCGCTGAGCTACTTTCGTATTGTACGAATAGTGAGCATTTGCACATTTACACCGCACGTTTCAACTGTCCCGCTCTGCATTCCTTTTGCACTAGTTCAGAGATAGTTCTGAGATATGTAGTTCGGAACTAGAGCTTTGTCAGATTGTCTCTAAATTTTACTGCAGGGTCAAGACTTCGCTGCTTCGCACACAAGCGCATGTTTTTTTTTTTTTTGTTGCAGGAGGGGGAATCTTACAAAAGATACTGCCTAGTATCTGGTTTACTGGTAACAGCATGCACGATTCATACCGTTCGCTAAGGATGCACCTCATGCGGGATCACGCACAGACAATAATATCATACTATGCCGTACTTGCGAGACGATACGCCTACGTACTAAACCCTTAACTCCCGAACCTATAGCTTGTAATTGGCTTTCCGGTACTGCCGTTAGGCATTTCGTTGAAAAGCTCAGCTTGCCGATTGGGCTTGTTCTTCGGTCATTCTCTTTTCGCTATTGCGCTGTATTTCTTGCGACCTTAGCTCCTGGAAGACTATTGCGGATCACGCCTTAATTCTACTCCACACCGCTTTTGAGTTTATTATGTGCCCCACGATATTGTCAGGCGTCATACTCTCCTTTTTTCGGCAGAGGAAGAATACGTGCCTTACGTTTTCGTCGCCACTACCGCAGAATGAGCACTCTGTCCCATCATCATGCCCATATTTGAACAGTTATTCTCGAAAGCAGCCGTGCTCCGTTGGAAACTGTGTCATGTAGAAGTCGGTCTCCCCGTGTTTCCTGCCCACCCACGCTTTTATGCTACCGATCAGCCTGTGCGTCCACCTCCCCACCTTTTGTCGTCACATCCCAGTGTCTTTGCCATTCATTTAGACTTGCCTCCCTCTCTTGTTTCCGCTCTTTGATTGTCAGGCGCCTTCCTAAGTTTCTTGACTTATCAAAAATTCTTTTTAGCTCCATGGCCCTTATTTCTGGAGCATGATGCCCGCTAAGACTCCGACCGCCTCGTGTGACACAGTACGGAAGGCGCTAGTCACCCTGATGCTATTTAGTCGGTACACCGACATTGCCGCCTTCGCGTAAGTCTTGCGCTGCAACGCGGGCCCCCAGATGGGTGCTGCATACATTAGTATTGACTGGCTCACTTTTTCTAGAAGCGCTCGTCTGTTTTGGCTCGGTCCGCCGATGTTAGCCATTAGTCTTGTTAGAGCCGTGGTCACTCTTGCCACTTTCTCACAGGCTTTAGCAGTGTGCACCTTGTAGCTTAATCTCGAGTCTATCATGACACCCAGGTATTTCAGCGACTGGTGGGTTTTGATGCTATGTCCATCGATGTTGAGCGTAGCGTCCTCCATCTTTTTCCGACTTGTGATCACCACCGCTTCGATTTTTTGCCCTGCGAGTTGGAGATTCTTTGCAGCGAGCCAGTTCTTTATTTGTTGCGCTGTGCTGTTGCAGAGGTTCTCAACTTGGTCGAGGTCTTTAGCCACTAGTGTTATTGCTATTTCATCGGCGTATCCGATAATTTGTACCTCCCTTGGCAGCGGAATACGCAGAATTTCATCATAGAGGACAATCCAAAGTAGTGGCCCAAGTACGGAGCCTTGTGGTACTCCACCCGTCACCACGTACTTCCTGGGGCCTTCGTCGGTATCATACAGCAGAAGCCTGGCAGATAGGTCGTTGGATACCATCCTTAGCAAGTAGGGCGGCGTGTTCTTTCTTTCCAGAGCACTTAGTATGTGAGGCGAGGAGGCCGAATTGAAGGCGTTTTTTACGTCGAATGTCACCACCGGGTTTTCGTTCACCCCATGGGTTTTCGTCCACCTTTTCGCATAGCTCCTGAAAGCAGCTGGTTTTGCTGCTTTTGATGGCTTTTTTAAGGTTACTTCGCTTCTTTTTGTAGGCTTCGCGCAGCACCGCATATTTCATAGAGCCATGGTTCCTTTGACGCAACCGCCTTGCCTTGTGACACTCACCCCTTATGGCCTGGATTTTTTCGTTGTCCTAGTACGCCGGCTGCCTGAAAGCGCGATGTTTTCTCCTGCAAATAGCAGCGTCGCAGGCTTTACTGATGTGCCTCACCAGTGTTTCAGCCTGGAGCTCAGTGTTATCCTCAGTGGCCATTTCCTCGTCCAGCACGAGTCTGAAGAGCTCTTCATCCAGAGTCTCTAACTTCCAGCCCCTCCTTTGCTCCTTCCTGGTGATCGCCCTTTGTCGGCTCTATGCACAGTTCCCTTGCTTCATCATGATTGCCAGATGGTCATTGTTCGTATAGAGGTCCGACACCTTCCTGCGCGCTGAGCGCACCAGGGAACTACTAGCGAAAGTAATGTCAATCGCCGAGCCTCGACCATTCTTCTCAAAGGTATTTTTGTTCCCCAAGTTCAGAAGCACCGCATCAACCCCTTTCGTAGTGCAACTCCCCACCTGTTTGTGTGGACGCTACCCCATTCCACTGCCCATGCATTGAAGTCCCCTGCTATAATGTTCATTGTGGTGGTCCGGACTCCTTGAACCGAACCGTCTAGGATTTTCTGGTATTCATTTTGTGGGATACTTGATGGTATGTAGCAGCTATAAAAGTTAAACCCGCCTTCCTTCGCTCGTGTGTAGTAGCTTTTACCAAGCACCGGCTTTTCTTGGAATGCTTTCCCTCCGCATGTCCATATTGCAGCTTTGCCTGTGAGGTCCGATATCCACGCTCCACTGTCTATATTTTTATACTGCTCGCTGATTATTGCTATGTCCACCTTCTCCTCGTACACCATTTGCATGAGAAGCTCTTGCGCTGCTTCGCAGTGGTTGAGATTCAACTGTATGACTCCCATTTTCTGGATTTCTTGGACGCTTCCTGGTATAGCGGACACCTCCAACTACCTATCTGATGCTCGCTGTTCTCTCTTCCCTAGTTTTTGCATGCTCTTTAGCGTGAGTTTTTGTCGCAGGCTTTCGCAAAGTGTCCATTTTCCCCAAATTTTAGGCAGCATTGACTTCTGTCTTCCGCGTTTTTGCAGTCTCTCGCTACATGGCCGTATTCCAGTCACCTGAAGCATTTTTTGGGGTTCGGTTTCTCCCTTACTCTGCACACAACCCATCCTACCTTTATTTTCTGCGCGTCAAGAAGTAATCTTGCTTCCAAGCTTTTAGCTGATCTATAATGGTGTGCAATCCCACTCTGTCAAAAGCTTTTTCCATGTCTATCGACAAAATTGAAAAATGGTTCATACGAGCAATGGAGGTATTTATATGTTCATCAAGCGTCAACAATGCATCTATTGTACCGCAACCAGGTTTAAAGGCGGTTTGATGGTTTGAGAGAAGTTTCTTATTAAATAAGTACCACAAGGTTCTCTTCCTTAATTAGTACCAAATCACCAGGCCTTAAGTTTGCTGAAGACGAATGCCACGTCTGCCGCTGCTGAAGAAGAGTTAAACACTCGGTGTGCCACTTCTTCCAGAAATTGTGCTGCACACAGCACACGCTGCCATCTATTGAGTTGACTTATATTAAGCCCAGAAATATCAGGCTCCACGATGGACGTAAATTTCACATACACTTTGTTTTGCATTCCACAAAAAGAAATGGACCTTCAGCCTGCGCACATGCGGGGGGTATGGCTTCGGCAGCCTCCCACACATGTAATAAAATGATACAGAAAAACTAATATAACAAAAGCTGACACTTTTTCGACGTGTTTATGAGATTAAAAAATACCTAAAGAATATAATCAGCTGCCCTTATTGCGGGGGATTATGCATCAGCTTTTCACGTAAACAGTGCAAAATTTGCACTGAGTAAACTGATACCGCAAAAGCTAAAATTTGGAATAGTATCAGCTAAATGAGTAAGTTACACGAAAAAAATATTCCGCTTCATATAAAGCGGGGGAAAAAGTGCTCGGCTGACGAGCTAAAGGCTCGTTATACTCGTGGGAGCATCATATCTGATCGGATCAGCTGAGTACTTTTCCGGTTGAATAGCAAAATTTCTGATTTTGCAGTATTAGATATATATTGCGTTTTTATCACTAATTATAAAGTACCCACATATCTATTATTTTGTAATTACTAGAAGCAGCGTGTGCATGCAGTTTTTGGATTATGCAAGGCTAAGAATATTTTTTGACAAATAATTTATTCCGTAATTTTTTCACAGTGAACCACTTCTAAGTTCTAGCAAGACATTTCGTCTTCTGAGCTATCATCTCCTTCTAAGTCATTATCGCTCTCATGATCGCTGCAATCGCTGTCTCTCCTCAAGATATCTTCCTCGTCATCTGTAAACATACATAATAATATATTAATTGGTTTTAAAAATAATTTATAAAACACGTTTTTTGTTTTTAGTATGTAACTACGCATGATTTTTACACAATTGAGAATATGAATTATTAAAAAGTTTACACGCCGCAGTACGAAATCGTTTGAAATATTTTTAAAGTTCAGGTTTTAATTGAAAGTTGTGTAAATAAAATTAAAAATTAAAGAGTCAATATTTTGCACTTAAAAAATTAAGTGTTAATATAACCTGCATTGCTTTTTTGCTCATCCTCGATGGTTATATCTCCAAGGGTAGGCGGCAGCTGTTCACCTTCGAACCACTTAAAAATAAATTTATCGTCCTTCTCTTCCCAGCCGTGAGTTCTCGGATTTAATTCCGTCGGATGCGCGTGTGCCCAAATGTTTGCAATATATCTTGTGCTCATCAAATGTTCGTACAGCTTAGTTTTACAGAGCGGTGAGACACATTTTGTTGTTTAAATTGATGCTTCTACGTAATGATGCGACTTATTGCTACCATGATACAAAAATAGAACGTAGTTTCATTTATTGACATTCGTTGTTGTTGCCGACCGCTTGACTTTTAATCATGGTGAAATGACACCATGACTTTTAATAAGTTTATGACATTTCATTAAAACCATGCTACCAGATTCACTAGCAGAAAAATTTTTGTTTCTTGAAAAAGTAAAAAAAAATTTTAAGTTAGTGAAGTTGGATGAAAATCTGAAGGAATTTGATACACCTGTGCAAACGTTCGAAAATAAAGTTTTTTGGATAGAGGATAGAGTACGTAATACGATTTAATGCAGTTTGATGACAAATTGCTGACACAAAATATTTTTAAACCTCTAACCAATGTACCGTTATCCGTGGAAGAGGGTGGAGATCGAGTTAAAATGATGCCATGCAACTTGTAACAGTACCAATTTTGGATTCTCGGAATTTTCTGTTAAGGTGTGGCGCTGCTCAAAAATATATATGCATAAATATAAGCAAGAAACCAGGTATTTGTGACAAGAATTATCCACATAAGATGAAAACTACTGCAGTTTCATTTTAGAAAGTTTTTGTTTTTAGAAAATGGCATAAGTAAGACAGTTTGGTTACGGTTCGGATATTTGTACCAGGGTTGTTGCGAATATTCGCATTCGCATTCGCAACTGCGGAGCTTCCGCATTAATTTTAACATTCGCATTCGCTTTCGCATTCGCAATAATCAATGCGGAGCTTTTGCGAATACGAATGTTGTGCAAGTGCACCGATAAAACGTATATATGGCAAACCAAATGACAAATTGTAGCCAATATTTTTGCCTGTGCTCGTGGGAGTATTTGTGTAACAAAACTGTTCATGTTTATCAACTTAGACAAAAATGTATTTAAACTTATTATTTCTTCAGCTATATAACTGAGCAATCAATGGGCAGTCATGCAAGTTCCAACTTCTACTTGACCTTTGACGTACGTAAAAGGGAACCTAGCCTTTTTAACAATATTTTTTGTTTTCTCTTCTTTCAATACCTGCATTGGTTTCTTTCTTTACCATTATTTTTTTGGACCAATTTTAAAAAAACTACTAGACACAAAAAAAGAAGCTGTGCACTGTAATTCTTAACCAAATTTTCGTTATTTGCTTTTGATGTTACATATATTCGTTTCAATAATTTCAAATTGGGCTCTCTGGGGAATTTATTTTTAGCAAAAAATTAAAGAACAGTAATTCTTTTTACTTGTCGGGCAATATTTTTTCGGATGGATATAAACTGTCCCTTCTTTCCTATTTAAAGTCAAAGAGTAAGCTCCTTCAATAGGGATTTCCAGCAGAAATGATCAACGTCTGGCTATAAAGAGGAGCGATGCTCAAATAATTAAAAGACTACAGGTCTGACCTTTAATAAGATAAGAATCACGTAAGTATCTGAGATTCAAATGTTTTTAAAAAACGGGGTGCTTTTTTAAAAAATAACAGTGTTCTTATCCGATTCCGCTGACAGCCACGACTTTGAAAACAGAATTTTGTTCAAAATTTTCATTCCAGGAAAACAATAATTTATTTTCCATATCCACCTATTTAGCTCGCTATAGGCACGGATTGTTCAAACCAGTCGCAGAAGAAAGTATTAAAAATGAACTACAAAAACCAAAATCGAAAAACGCTGATGAAGTTACAGATTCCCCAAATTCTGAAACAGCCAAAGGAATGAAAATGGAGAACTATTTTTAAAAAGCTTTAGAAAAACCTGGCACATCTGGTTTGGCTTTGTAAGCGCTGTTTAAACAACGATCTCGCCATTATGCTAGATTCTAATTGTTTCTTACAAATACTTGACATCCGCATCCGCGGTTGTTAGCTTTTAGATATTCGCATACGCATTCGCATCAGCGGATATCTAAAATTCCACATTCGCAACATCCCTAATTTGTACAATGATTTTGGGTTGTCGTGTTCAAACCCGTGATCCGAATCAAAAAATTTTAACATATACGTCTAGCCAAAGGATTAACCTTTAAGTTAAAACAAAGGTTTCGGTTTAATATATGCACTTTTTTTTTGTAAATTTGGAAGTAAATTTTGCCCAAATATACTGTGGATGGCGTAACCAGAGTTGGACTGATGCGGTTATTTTCACTAGCGCGGCCGAAGGCCACCAAAATGGAAAAGAGTACCCACTGCTGATGGCCTAACACGAGTTTAATTTTTCTTTGCGAAAATGCTAATTTTACCCCATTTTGAAATGGGCCCCGAGTGTCTGCAGAAGGGGCATGGAGGCGAAGGGTGAATTATCTTAAAGTTTATACTGTTCTCTTTCTAGTAAGTTTTTGGTGACACGCACCTTCCGTTTCCGCTCCCCACCAAAAAATCATTTTACAAATAACCAAACATTTCCAACGCACAATATTAAACCCTCTGATGTATTGTTTCATTGATATCAATGTGGCAAGGTAGCTCATAATTTTGTATAATTTATGAAACTTCAAAAACTTATTTTTTGTCAAAAATTTTGAAATTAAACTACCTTCTTTTTGTATCATGATTGCTACCAGACTTTATGACTTTTTTTTACATCAGAATGTAAGTAATAAAATAATAAACATAAAAACTCAATCTTTTCAAGTATAAATTATTTTTATTTTATTTTCGTACATATATACATGTGTCTTGAAAACACATGTTGGTAGGATTTGTAACTTTTTTATGTTAGCAAGATGACGGTTAATGCGGAAATAAATACAGATTTATTTGAATAAATCAGAAAACAAAAGTTGTGAAGTTTTGAATTTTGGGAGAAAGCTAAAGATTCTCCACTTCTTAGCAGATTTTCAAGGCAAATTTTACACATAGAAGCTAGCTAAGCAACTATTCAAAGAGTTTTTTTCTGTGTCAGGCAGAATTCTAGAAGAAAGACTGCTTGGTGATAACCTCGGCAAAATATTATTTTTAATTAAAAATGAGAGCTAGTCATTTAAAAATTACATTGATTGAATATTTATGTGAACTCTTTTCTATATTCGTAACACATTCATACATATGTACGTATAGATATCTGAAATTTGTAAAAAAAATAATAGTGCGTTTACCCCAGGCAATGCGTTTGGCCAAGCTTTTATAACAATATTTATAAAATTCTATTGATCTAAATAAAGTTTCAATTTGAAAAAAAGTCCGTGAAAACAGCGTGCGTGATTAAAAAACTAGGCGTCGTGAGTGTGCGAGATTTAAAAAAAAAAAACATCAACATGAGCGTGCGTGAACATGAGCCAAAATCATTACGTTTTGTTTTTCACTTGCGCGCGCTTTTATTTACTCAATACGAGTTATATTGCACTATATGTAAATTACTTACTCTCTTCTTAAAAGTTTTGTAGCATCATATCCTCTCTGCTTTGGTGGCAAAGCTGTAAATCGGGCATAGCAAGCACTATTATACTTTTGAAAAATGTTTATTGTTTCCGGTAATGTAACGGTTGCCGAACTCAATCCGTCGTCTTTCCGTATATTCAACACAGCTATGCATTTGTTTAACTTGTCCCTATCAAAACCAATTAAATTTCCACTATTTTTAACAAAATACACAAAAAGGATAAACGTTAGACATTTTCGCTCGGTGTTAACTCAGTGCTTGTACTATCAAGGCTTATACAAATGTATACTAAACAATTGCGCAATAGGCTTAGAAATGGGCAGTACTGCATTCTCCTCAAACGCGAATGTTGACTGTAGTTGCAATCGTAATTGAGTGTACAGCGAATACAGAGAATCAAGAAACAACAGTGCACAAAACCATTGTGCACTGTTGAATAAAGATAATTGTGTGAAGAGTGCAATGAAAATACCATACACTTCATGGTGTACACAGTGTCATTTAGGCTAGCAACCACACAAATGCGCTCAAGCAAAAACATCAATGCTCTAACAAATACATGCATACGCCTGCCACAAAAAACGAAGATATTTAAACATTATTTAATTTGTAATAAATATTTATTAATTATAATAATTACAGTTCTCGATGATCAATTCTAATTACTGATCCGATAACGCGCTGCGTTTAAGGACAAAAAACCAATATATATCTAATACCGCAAAAGCTGAAATTTTGCAATTCAACAGGTAAGTTGATAACTTAACTGAAAAAAATAATCCGCTTCGTATAAAGCGAGGGAAAACTACTCAGCTGATCCGATCAGATATGGGGCTCCCACGCGTATAACGAGCCTTTAGCTCATCAGCTGAGCACTTTTCCCCCGCTTTATATGAAGCGGAATATTTTTTTCGTGTAACTTACTCAATTAGCTGATACTATACCAAATTTTAGCTTTTGCGGTATCAGTTTACCCAGTGGAAATTTTGCACTGTTTACGTGGAAAGCTGATGCATAATCCCGCGCAATAAGGGCAGCTGATTATATTCTTTGGGTATTTTTTAATATCATAAACACGTCGAAAAACTTTCAGCTTTTGTTATATTAGTTTTTCTGTATTATTTTATTATATGTGTGGGAGGCTACCGAAGCCATACCCCCCGCGGGTGAGCAAGCTGAAGGTTCATTCCTTGTTGTGGAATGCATAACCAAGCTTATGTAAAATTTTCAGCTTTTGTGCTTTCGGTCATCCAAAACTGTCGCTGGCTCCCGGACTATAAGCACCTTCAAGTCTTCAGCATTTTCTGAGATGGGACATAAAGGTGCGAATTTACAATTGCGGCTATTTGACAAACGAGCGTCCGAAGTTCCTCAAAATTTAAAGTTGATAAACCTGCAACACGATAAAAATGATATTTAGTTATTTTGATCGAAGCCTCCCAGAGACCGCGAAAATGGGGAGGGCGAGGAGGTATTAGCCTCCATTCAAAGCCGTCCTTTGAGCACTGGTCATGAATTGCTTTCCAATGCCCTTTGTTGAGAAATAGTTCCTTTAGCTCTCGTAATTCCCGCTTGGCTCCAATAAAATTAGTATTATTGTCTGACCATATAGTTTGTGGTTTTCCGCGGGTACAAACAAATCGTTTTAGAGCTGCTAAGAATGAAGCAGATTTCAGATCTTTAACCAGCTCTAAATGAACAGCCTTGGTCGAAAAACAAATAAATAAACAAATGTAGCATTTGGTCGGAGGCCGATTTCTAACTTCGGACTTATAGAAAAATAGTCCACAAAAATCTATGCCAGTAGTAACAAATGCTCGATTGATTCTTCGAAGATAATCTTTCCATTAAATGTTCCACCAACTTTGGGCTTAGAAAACAGCGTATGTATTTACTAATGACGCGAGAAACAGTTTTTCGACCGCAAATGGGCCAGTACTGAAGTCGAATAGTGGAAAGCAGGGATTGCGGACCGACGTGAAGTAGTTGTTGATGAAAACTATTGATAATTGAGTCTGTCACGGGGTCTTGCTTGGGTAATATTATTGGGTGCCTGGAACCGAAGTCCAAAGATGAATGTTGCAGACGTCCGCCAACTCGAAGTAATTCATTGCCATCTATGAAAGGACTAGCGAATACCCGGCGTGCTTCGCTGCGCCTTAAAAGTAATTTTGTTTTGTTACTCCCTCTCACAACATTTGAAAATATTAGTTAATATTGCTGTACATATTTGTATAGTAGGGAGATTTTTTCAAATTATATAAATATACGTTATTT
>NW_016158466.1:104821-116112 GCF_001687245.7 Rhagoletis zephyria
ATCATGATTTTTCAATCTTTTTCGTATTTTCGTGTGTGCGATTTTAAGTTATTATGGAAGAAATGTGTTTTCAATTTGAAATTAAATTTGTTTGAATGATTTTAAGAAATGTACGTTTACATACCTTTAGCTGTAGCTAAGTTTGCAGAGGTGCTCGCTGTTATTTCTTAGATTCCAGACGGTCCCAAGATGTTGAAATGTTAACACAAATTTTAGTTTTGTATTACCAACCTATGAAAAAGCATCTGCGAAGCACAGAATAGAAGCGTATTAAAACGAAAAAGCCGCCGAAAGTAAAGTAAACAAGCCCCCCGCTGCATCCCTTATTCGATAGTTCCGAGCTAGTTGTAAATTCGACAAATAAGATCTAGTTCGTTCTGCCTCCCTTTTTCTATAGTTCCGAACCATTTCTAAATTCGTCACTTTAGATATAGATTTCTAGTGAAAAAACTGAAAAAAATTAGTTTTTTAAAAGTACCACTTTTCGCCGATTTTGGACTAGTGGGTATCTAGTTCCTATCGGACCAGTTCCTTTTTGGCGATAAAGACCTAGTACGGTACTAGAAATTTCATTCACTAGTCAGCGGTTTCCCTGCAGGGTGTATACACATATGTACATGTGTAGTGTAGCAACGTATGAAATGAGCACAATAGGGAGTAAATAAATATTGAGTGTGATTAGTGATGTTATTCGTCGATTGGTAGAAGGCATAACCTTACCACAGCTCGCTTGAATACGCCATTTGCAGTTTTAAGTACGGCAACACGAACTATATCATCCTTTCTACGAACAGCATCGATAACTCTAGCTAGGGGCCACTTGAGTGAAGGGCNGCAACCAGGTTTAAAGGCGGTTTGATGGTTTGAGAGAAGTTTCTTATTAAATAAGTACCACAAGGTTCTCTTCCTTAATTAGTACCAAATCACCAGGCCTTAAGTTTGCTGAAGACGAATGCCACGTCTGCCGCTGCTGAAGAAGAGTTAAACACTCGGTGTGCCACTTCTTCCAGAAATTGTGCTGCACACAGCACACGCTGCCATCTATTGAGTTGCTTTATATTAAGCCCAGAAATGTCAGGCTCCACTATCGACGTAAAGTATGCTGGCGTAATGGTCCGGGAGCCAGCGATAGTTTGGAGTTAGTCATTTTGCAAAAGCTGAAAATTTCACATACGCTTTGTTTTGCATTCCACAAAAAGAAATGGACCTTCAGCCTGCGCACATGCGGGGGGTATGGCTTCGGCAGCCTCCCACACATGTAATAAAATGATACAGAAATACTAATATAACAAAAGCTGAAACTTTTTCGACGTGTTTATGAGATTAAAAAATACCCAAAGAATATAATCAGCTGCCCTTATTGCGGGGGATTATGCGTCAGCTTTTCACATAAACAGTGCAAAATTTGCACTGAGTAAACTGATACCGCAAAAGCTAAAATTTGGAATAGTATCAGCTAATTGAGTAAGTTCACGAAAAAAATATTCCGCTTCATATAAAGCGGGGGAAAAAGTGCTCAGTATTAGATATATATTGGGTTTTTTTTTCACTAATTATAAAATACCCATATATCTATTATTTTGTAATTACTAGAAGCAGCGTGTGCATGCAGTTTTTGGATTATGCAAGGCTAAGAATATTTTTTGACAAATAATTTATTCCGTAATTTTTTCACAGTGAACCACTTCTAAGTTCTAACAAGACATTTCGTCTCCTGAGCCATCATCTCCTTCTAAGTCATTATCGCTCTCATGATCGCTGCAATCGCTGTCTCTCCTCAAGATATCTTCCTCGTCATCTGTAAACATACATAATAATATATTAATTGGTTCTAAAAATAATTTATGAAAAACGGTTTTTGTTTTTAGTATGTAACTACGCATGATTTTAACACAATTGAGGATTTGAATTATTAAAAAGTTTACACGCCGCAGTACGAAATCGTTTGAAATATTTTTAAAGTTCAGGTTTTAATTGAAAGTTGTGTAAATAAAATTAAAAATTAAAGTCAATATTTTGCACTTAAAAAATTAAGTGTTAATATAAAGAGCATTACATCATTATAGTTCTAACCTGCATTGCTTTTTTGCTCAGCCTCGATGGTTATATCTCTAAGGGTAGGCGGCAGCTGTTCACCTTCGAACCTTTTAAAAATAAATCTATCGTCCTTCTCTTCCCAGCAGTGATTTCTTGGATTTAATTCCGTCGGATGCGCGTGTGCCCAAATGTTTGCAATATATGTTGTGCTCATCAAATGTTCGTACAGCTCAGTTTTACAGAGCGGTGAGACACATTTTGTTGTTTAACTTGATGCTTCTACGTAATGATGCGACTTATTGCTACCAGACTTTATGACTTTTTTTTACATCAGAATGTAAGTAATAAAATAATAAACATAAAAACTCAATCTTTTCAAGAATAAATTATTTTTATTTTATTTTCGTACATACATACATGTGTCTTGAAAACACATGTTGGTCGGATTTGTAACTTTTTTATGTTGGCAAGATGACGGTTAATGCGGAAATAAATACACATTTATTTGAAAAGATCAGAAAACAAAAGTTGTGAAGTTGTGAAGAAAGCTAAAGATTCTCCACTTCTTAGCAGATTTTCAAGGCAAATTTTACACATAGAAGCTAGCTCAGCAACTATTCAAAGAGTTTTTTCTGTGTCAGGCAGAATCCTAGAAGAAAGACTGCTTGGTGATAACCTCGGCAAAATATTATTTTTAATTAAAAATGAGAGCGTGCGAGATTTAAAAAAAAAAAACATCAACATGAGCGTGCGTGAACATGAGCCAAAATCATCACGTTTTGTTTTTCACTTGCGCGCGCTTTTATTTACTCAATACAACGAATTATATTGCACTATATGTAAATTACTTACTTTCTTCTTAAAAGTTTTGTAGCATCATATCCTCTCTGCTTTGGTGGCAAAGCTGTAAATCGGGCATAGCAAGCACTATTATACTTTTGAAAAATGTTTAATGTTTCCGGTAATGTAACGGTTGCCGAACTCAATCCGTCGTCTTTCCGTATATTCAACACAGCTATGCATTTGTTTAACTTGTCCCTATCAAAACCAATTAAATTTCCACAATTTTTAACAAAATACACAAAAAGGATAAACGTTAGACATTTTCGCTCGGTGTTAACTCAGTGCTTGTACTATCAAGGCTTATACAAATGTATACTAAACAATTGCGCAATAGGCTTAGAAGTGGGCAGTACTGCATTCTCCTCAAACGCGAATGTTGACTGTAGTTGCAATCGTAATTGAGTGTACAGCGAATACAGAGAATCAAGAAACAACAGTGCACAAAACCATTGTGCACTGTTGAATAAAGATAATTGTGTGAAGAGTGCAATGAAAATACCGTACACTTCATGGTGTACACAGTGTCATTTAGGCTAGCAACCACACAAATGCACTCAAGCAAAAACATCAATGCTCTAACAAATACATGCATACGCCTGCCACAAAAAACGAAGATATTTAAACATTATTTAATTTGTAATAAATATTTATTAATTATAATAATTACAGTTCTCGATGATCAATTCTAATTACTGATCCGATAACGCGCTGCGTTTAAGGACAAAAAACCAATATATATCTAATACCGCAAAAGCTGAAATTTTGCAATTCAACAGGTAAGTTGATAACTTAACTGAAAAAAATAATCCGCTTCGTATAAAGCGAGGGAAAACTACTCAGCTGATCCGATCAGATATGGGGCTCCCACGCGTATAACGAGCCTTTAGCTCATCAGCTGAGCACTTTTCCCCCGCTTTATATGAAGCGGAATATTTTTTTCGTGTAACTTACTCAATTAGCTTATACTATACCAAATTTTAGCTTTTGCGGTATCAGTTTACCCAGTGCAAATTTTGCACTGTTTACGTGGAAAGCTGACGCATGCAATAAGGGCAGCTGATTATATTCTTTGGGTATTTTTTAATATCATAAACACGTCGAAAAACTTTCAGCTTTTGTTATATTAGTTTTTCTGTATCATTTTATTACATGTGTGGGAGGCTACCGAAGCCATACCCCCCGCGGGTGAGCAAGCTGAAGGTTCATTCCTTGTTGTGGAATGCAAAACCAAGCTTAGGTAAAATGTTCAGCTTTTGTGCTTTCGGTCATCCAAAACTGTCGCTGGCTCCTGGACTATAAGCACCTTCAAGTCTTCAGCATTTTCTGAGATGGGACAAAGGTGCGAATTTACAATTGCGGCTATTTGACAAACGGGCGTCCGAAGTTCCTCAAAATTTAAAGCTGATAAACCTGCAACACGATAAAAATGATATTTAGTTATTTTGATCGAAGCCTCCCAGAGACCGCGAAAATGGGGAGGGCGAGGAGGTATTAGCCTCCATTCAATGTCGTCCTTTGAGCACTGGTCACGAATTGCTTTCCAATGCCCTTTGTTGAGAAAGTTCCTTTAGCTCTCGTAATTCCCGCTTGGCTCCAATAAAATTAGTGTTATTGTCTGACCATATAGTTTGTGGTTTTCCGCGGGTACAAACAAATCGTTTTAGAGCTGCTAAGAATGAAGCAGATTTCAGATCTTTAACCACCTCTAAATTAAAAGCCTTGGTCGTAAAACAAATAAATAAACAAATGTAGCATTTGGTCGGAGGCCGATTTCTAACTTCGGACTTATAGAAAAATAGTCCACAAAAATCTATGCCAGTAGTAACAAATGCTCGATTGATTCTTCGAAGATAATCTTTCCATTAAATGTTCCACCAACTTTGGGCTTAGAAAACAGCGTATGTATTTACTAATGACGCGAGAAACAGTTTTTCGACCGCAAATGGGCCAGTACTGAAGTCGAATAGTGGAAAGCAGGGATTGCGGACCGACGTGAAGTAGTTGTTGATGAAAACTATTGATAATTGAGTCTGCCACGGGTTCTTGCATGGGTAATATTATTGGGTGCCTGGAGGCGAAGTCCAAAGATGAATGTTGCAGACGTCCGCCAACTCGAAGTAATTCATTGCCATCTATGAAAGGATTCAGAGATCGACGGACCGATGAAAGTTTTATTTCACCTTTCGCTTCTAGGGAACTATATTCCTCGCGCAAGTGGGTTTTTTGAATCTTGCGAATTAGAAGAAAAACGCCTTGTTGTCCATTGTGCTCAACGGTCCAGAGCACTTCATACTAACTGGTTGTAAAAAACGGTAGATGTAGGCATCAGAGCTGTAAAATGATTGAATCAGTGGATCTGCATTCACTCGGCATTCTTTTCAAAATTTTGATTTTTTGGTTGTATAAAAAAACCTCAATCCTGAGTGGCTTAAATTATTTTGAAACAAAACCAAACGTAATGTGTTATGGAATGGTAGAGTTCCATTCAGTATAGAATGCGAATATAACAAAAGCATTCGCAAGCATCGTGATTGTAAATTTTGGTTGAATGCAAACACTATTGATCATTCAGTACTACACTCAAAAAATATGCCTTGACACTAGAAGCATAAACTTTTTAGGAGAAAATAGTCGGTTTGCTTCTGATTTTCTACCAATGCTACAATTTGGTAAAGCATTACCTATCCAAAGTACGTACCAGCTTTAGATATTCAGTCAATGCTTTTTACTTTAACTGCATATTTTTAAAGAAGGAGACTTTATGTAACGAACTAAATTTTTATTTGTACAAAGCGATATTTTTATTTCCCAATACCAGGCGCTCATACATATAAAGTAGCAAGCTTTCTATATGTATAAATTTGTTTGTAGAACTTTTTAATTTATAAATTTTTTTTGTAGAAGTTCTTTCTTTCTAGAGCACTTAGTATGTGAGGCGAGGAGGCCGAATTGAAGGCGTTTTTTACGTAGAATGTCACCACCGGGTTTTCGTTCACCCCATGGGTTTTCGTCCATCTTTTCGTATAGCTCCTGAAAGCAGCTGGTTTTGCTGCTTTTGATGGCTTTTTTAAGGTCACTTCGCTTCGTTTTGAAGGCTTCGCGCAGCACCGCATATTTCATCGAGCCATGGTTCCTTTGACGCAACCACCTCGCCTTGTGACACTCACCCCTTATGGCCTGGATTTTTTCGTTGTACAAGTACGCCGGCTGCCTGAAAGCGCGATGTTTTCTCATGCAAATAGCAGCGTTGCAGGCTTTACTGATGTGCCTCACCAGTGTTTCAGCCTGGAGCTCAGTGTTATCCTCAGTGGCCATTTCCTCGTCCAGCACAAGTCTGAAGAGCTCTTCATCCAGAGTCTCTAACTTCCAGCCCCTCGTTTGCTCCTTCCTGGTGATCGCCCTTTGTCGGCTCTATGCACGATTCCCTACCTCCATCATGATTTCCAGATGGTCATTGTTCGTATAGAGGTCCGACACCTTCCTGCGCGCTGAGCGCACCAGGGATCTACTAGCGAAAGTAATGTCAATCGCCGAGCCTCGACCAAAGGTATTTTTGTTTCCCAAGTTCAGAAGCACCGCATCAACCCCTTTCGTAGTGCAACTCCCCCCCTGTTTGTGTGGACGCTACCCCATTCCACTGCCCATGCATTGAAGTCCCCTGTTATAACGTTCATTGTGGTGGTCCGGACTTCTTGAACCAAACCGTCTAGGATTTTCTGGTATTCATTTTGTGGGATACTTGGTGGTATGTATCAGCTATAAAAGTTAAACCCGCCTACCTTCGCTCGTGTGTAGTAGCTTTTACCAAGCACCGGCTTTTCTTGGAATGCTTTCCCTCCGCATGTCCATATTGCAGCTTTGCCTGTGAGGTCCGATATCCACGCTCCACTGTCTATATTTTTATACTGCTCGCTGATTATTGCTATGTCCACCTTCTCCTCGTACACCATTTGCATGAGCAGCTCTTGCGCTGCTTCGCAGTGGTTGAGATTCAACTGCATGACTCTCATTTTCTGGATTTCTTGGACGCTTCCTGGTATAGCGGACACCTCCAACTACCTATCTGATGCTCGCTGTTCTCTCTTCCCTAGTTTTTGCATGCTCTTTAGTGTGGGTTTTTGTCGCAGGCTTTCGCAAAGTGTCCATTTTCCCCAAATTTTAGGCAGCATTGAATTCTGTCTTCCGCGTTTTTGCAGTCTCTCGCTACATGGCCGTATTTCAGTCACCTGAAGCATTTTTTGGGGTTCGGTTTCTCCCTTACTCTGCACACAACCCATCCTACCTTTATTTTCCCTGATGCTTTTTATCGCATTTTCGTTAAGGTGGTTAACTCCTTTATCTGGTTGCGGATGGCCTCGGCAATATCCTCCTTGGTGGTAATCTCGTCCAGGTCACGGATTTCTACCATCATCTCGTGGGTTAGGGCTCTGATCTGTGCCTGGTCCCCTAGAAGCCTACCTATTTCGCTCTTGAATTCGCCCGTGTCTTTCATTTGCGTCTCCTTAAGCTGCAGCAATATTTCACCCTTGACCGTCTTTCTGATGCGCGATACGCTCCCGCCGAGTTTCTGCAGCGCCTATTCCTTATTAACGGCCCTTAGTATATCGATGTAGGTCATATCTCCCGTCCGAGCTATAATAATGGCATCTGGCCGTGGTGGTGGTTTGTATGCCATCTTCTTTTTGCCATGTGACCTGCGTTGGACCTCTATCCATTCTCCTTCTTTCTCCACCTCCTTCTCCTTAATCTTGCCGGAATTTTCGTTTGACGCCACCATACTCTGTTTGGTTGCAGGGTTGATGGTCACCTCCTCATGCGTGCTTTTATTCTTCTTGGGTGGCGTCCTACGCTTTAGTTGGCTTTCATCTCGGGGCCTCTTCCGGGTTTCAGCAGTCACCGGTATGTTAAAAATACTCCGGCTGCTTGCCTTTATTCTAGAGTAATCCTCCAGGGCACTCGCATGCAGCTTTGTTAGTGAGCTGAGTATCTCTCGCATTCTATTGTTTATTGAGCGTTGTGGCGGGTACATTGCCTCATCAGCCTCTTAATAGCATCTCCGAGCTCCGACATGTAGTATCCGTTCTGTTTGGCTCCTTTCATTTGAGGCTCGCTGTCTAGTAGTGCTGGTGCCGACGATCTCGTTCGTACCGGCTTCTCCACGCTAAGAGCCTTTACAGGCGACCGAACTAGTCTTGACGCACGCTTGAGGTCAGTTTCTGCAGTAGGTGTTCCCTGGGACGAATCTTCCCCAAGCACCTTGCTGCCCCTGCCGTCCAGGTTTTTCGTGCCGCTGCTGACTTCACTTCCATTGTTGTTGTTGTTGTTTTTCTCATTTTGCAATCCATTCTTTTGTTTTACCCAGCGTATCGTGTGCAGGGGGTCGGGCCGAAATAGACAGGAACGGGTATACCCTCGGGGCCTATGCCCCTACCTCAGTTCCTTGAGGCCTGTCCTTCCCTTTACCGGTCCAGGAAAACACGGACGGACCGGCGCTCGCCCGGGGCAACGCAGTCTACTACTCCTGCATCCAATGCACACTCCCTGACCAGGGACCGAAGTGGCTGGTTACTGATAAGCACCTCGGCTGACACCTCGGTAGAGCAAGCTCACATCACCCTCTCTACCCCGCCAACGGAGAAATCGCTGTAGGGATTTCGAGGGACTCCCAGTGCGCCGCAGCGCGTACCGGTCTGGATTGTTGTATTAGCCGCACCTAACATGGTGAACAGACGCGGACCAGGAAGCCGTCCAATATGGAAGCCGTCGCGCCTGGGTTTTTTGTAACTCATCATATGTATGATGAGGGGGGCCTATATTTCAAAGAGGCGGTGTCGACTCGCCACTATCACAGGAATTTCATCAGAATTGCTGGCTTTTATAGCGCGTCCTGTATTCCTGCTGCTCATTGTCGGGGATTGCTTATTCGTTTAACCTTATTTCGCAACCAACCTGCTACTACAGGCCGTCCGGCTATCCGCGACCTGCCGACCCCCCCGGTAGCTTAGAGCCCAGCTATGGTAACCGTTCCCACTGGGAATCAAAGTCCCCCCGGGACACAAGCGCATGTGTGTGATAGTGTGTGTTTTCCCACCTCTGGTGTATATCATAAAATTATTTACTTATTTATTAAAGGTTGTAAAGGATAATACAATTAATCCTTACAATCTAAATATATGCTTTAGCAACTAAGGAAATCAGCATCTTAGACTAATTACAAACTGAGTTAAAAGCTAGAGTTATCACACTTCAAAATAGATATTGGTTTTGGATAGAAATTTTATGAATTCCTTTATGTTAGTATGAGTAATATTTGCTAGAAGGTTGAATATGTTTGGGTTGGCGAAACTACGACGGATATTCTCCAGTGCTGAGCAGTTAATGTTGGATGGTGAGGATGTTATTATTGCAGTAAGGACAGCAGGTTGGGCTAGTGTTTTCCAATAAGTATTTGTGGGTTATTCTTGTATGTCCAAGGCGGAAGCGAGTGTATACTACGTAATGCCTTCTATTTATTATTATTGGGGCAGTTGATGGCAGGCGAGCATGGTTTATTGATTTGTAGAAATGGGTATATTTAGCCCACTGCTCGTTTTCATATTCCATGTATTTTTGATATGCTAATTTCTTAATGTCTTTTTTATTAGTGGTGTTAACTAATTTAAGCCGAGATCTTGTAGCCAGCTTTGCAGCGGAGTCGGCTATTATATTACCTTGTATTCCAACATCGCCAGGTATCCACAGAAGCTTAATTTTACCAATATTAGCGGTAAGAATGCCTCTGATCCTGCTTATTGTTGGGTCGGCACAATTTGCGTTCATGACGGCTTTCAGTGTAGAGAGGGAGTCACTGCGTATTATGTGCTTGGTTATGCTTTTTTCTGCGGCTTGACAAGCGTAAAGAATTGCTGTTGCTTCGGCTGTAAATACTGATGCATATCAAGGAAGAATTGCTGGCATAATTGTCGATTTGTTGTCCACTACGCTGCATCAATTACATTATGATACTTGGATCCATCTGTAAAATATGCTGTCCAATTAACGTGCGAGCTGCAAATGGCTGCGAACTTCTGTAGATATACATTGTGTGGAGTCTTTTCTTTTGGGTGATTAGCCAGATCCAGTATGACAGAAGGAATGCCCAAGGAGGAGCACTAAGTGGGAAGGTTGAAAATGGAGTAATGTAGATGTCTTCTTGGTTAGCCATATCAGTAAGATTTTGCAAACCGGATGTTTTTCTTAGCCTTCGTTTCCTTTTAAGGTTATTTTTTAAAGCTGCTTGTAGTGGAGATCCTTCGGAATGTACTAACTTAGTAATCATTCCAGTGCTCATATAAATTATTCTGCCTTTTAGTGTGGGAAGCCCAACTTCTGTCAAAATATTGAGAATTGGAGTGGTACGAAAAGCAACTGTCGCTTGCCTTGCGGCTGAGTGGTATACAGATGCTAGTTTAGATAGATTCCTATTTGAGGTTGAACTCAATATTGGAAGCGCGTAATCTATCTTTGATAGGATTGTAGCCTTAACAATTTGCACAAGGGATTTGGAATTACTTTCTAACTTAATATTGCTAAGAGATTTTATAACATTTAATCTATTTTGAGGTGCCGCGTAAAGATATTTTACATTATCATTCTAATTATGCTTATTATTAAAAATTAATCCTAGTATTTCAAGCTTATTTACATTTGTCACATTGTTGAGGTATATGGTTATATTTATATTATTACAGTAAAGTTTGTTGCAAATATGTAAATGTTTAGATTTTGTTGTGGATATTTTTATACCGCGAGAGTGGCACCAAGTTAAAATTTGTCTAAATAGTGTGCTAATCTCATTCTAGAAATAGTTTGAATTACGGACAGTCCCGAAAATATAAATGTCATCTGCGTACATTACGTGATTGAAAAACTTGTGCTCTTTTATAATGCGACTTAAGTGGTCGAAAGCTATAAGAAACAGTGACACAGATAGTGGCGATCCTTGCGGTATTCCATTATCGATTGACCACTGTTCAGATATTATTATATTATATCAGATATATTATTATTATTATAGCTTATTATTTTTGGACCTACTTTCCAAGCTTTTAGCTGATCTATAATGGTGTGCAATCCCACTCTGTCAAAAGCTTTTTCCATGTCTATCGACAAAATTGAAAAATGGTTCATACGAGCAATGGAGGTATTTATATGTTCATCAAGCGTCAACAATGCATCTATTGTACCGCAACCAGGTTTAAAGGCGGTTTGATGGTTTAAGAGAAGTTTCTTATTAAATAAGTACCACATCATAAAATAACAACTTGGGCTTGTGCAGTAAAATCACCCGATGTAGCGGTAGCATTAACAATAGATGTAGCTATGCCCTGTAGGGAAAATCTCTAGTTCTGAACTGGTGCGCTTCTAGTACA
>NW_016158466.1:116212-116823 GCF_001687245.7 Rhagoletis zephyria
TTAGATGTCAACAGAATAATAACTACGATAAAAAAGCATGATAGAAGTGTTCGAAGGAGGAAATCTTCTCAATTGGAACAAAAAAAGCTTTAAATGCCGTTGTAAAACGGTCAACAAATTTCTTATAAAATATTTTGATTTTTTCTGGGTGTAAATGAAACTTAGTCAAATGAGTATAAAGGGAAAGAAAAATTTGAAAATAATAAACAGAAAAAGAGATGGGTGCACACAAAGTTAAGTTGAATGTTATACCCAAATTCTTAAAAAGTAAACAAATCGATTTTTTTTATTAATGTTACTGTATAAAGCTCTTTAAATCTATTTTATTTTTTATTGATAAGGCCATAAGCATATACCGTTTTTATAAAAATAAATCTTATAGCAAGATGCTATATATTTATTTATACTGGCGAAATATGTAGTTTTTTCAACTTAGTAAAAAAGCGTATTTAACCACATTAAAATTTTTTTTATATTGAATGGCGCAACACAACAACTCTTTTTGTTGCCCGAAACTCTTGAACACGTGCCTTCCATCTATTTCTTCTGTTTCGACATTTAGCTGTTTTGCATTTCTTTCATTTTGACGTCATTCGCATTGTCAAATTTTT
>NW_016158466.1:117365-131357 GCF_001687245.7 Rhagoletis zephyria
TAATAAAGGCCGCCCCGAGCAATTTCGTCAATCGGGGGTAGATACCACATCGCATTTAGGGTGTATGAGGGCGTCAGACAAAGGTGCGCTTACACAATTTCATTTAGCCATCTGAAAAGTAAACACATTGAGTTTCTATATACTTATCTCGGCAGCAGCGCCATACATTGAATACATTTTCTGCAAAATAAGCGCTATGAGAAATTCAGTTTGTATGGGAGGTGCCACGCCCCCTTTTCCAATACCTTCCACTTTCCGTCGTGAGCACAACATTAAAAACATGTCGTCGTTTAAAGTACAAAACCACGTACCTACAAAATGCAAAACTGCGTAAGTGAGGTTGCATAAATTATTTTCTAGAGAGTAAAAACACTTATATTTTAAAATTGCTCCCTTTTTTATAAAGTAATCGCATTTCTGGCTAGTATATTTCAGGACGAATGGATAAGGATTGAGCCAAGAGCTTGTGTGAGCAAATCCATTTTTTTGCAGCAAATGTCAGTTACGCGGTTTCGCAGAATGACGATACACGCTTTTATATTTTAAACGACGATATGTACATAGCTGTGCCAAATTTCAGTACGTTGGCTTAAGCGGTTCTAGCGATAAGCGATATGAGAACTTCAGTTTGTATGGGAGGTGTCACGCCCCATTTTCCAATACCTGCCACTTTTCGCTGAAAGTACGGTATTGATAACATATGCGGCTGCTTAAAATATAGGATATTAGCATAGGGCGGTTCCAGAGATAGGCGATATGAGAAATTCAGTTTGTATGGGAGATACCACACCCCCTTTTCCAATAGCTCCCAGTTTTCGCCATAAGTAGGGTATTTACAATTTATGCATCCTTGCCAAGTTTCAGTTCCCCAGCGTAGTTGGTTTAGGAGATATATTGGTGCCCTCAAAAAAGGGGCTTCAACATTTTATTGTGACGAATGTATATGTGTAGATATCGGAGCTGTGTAAGTGTGAAATCATTTTCAATTTTAAATCAACAATTTTTTTCTATTCAGTTTTCATTACTTATTCTTCGCTTAAGATTGAGGTTTATAATTTTTAAATTTTCCATTCACTCAAAGCAGTTATGAATTCACACATCAACATATTCATAGCAAAATTGAAAACACCAATGCCAAATCAAAAAAAAAGGTTTAACTCTGAATGAGTATTGAAAAGGCTGCAATCTTTTATGTGTGTGCATTCTTTAATTCAGTACCAATCATTCAATATAATTAGTTCAAAGACACCCTGGAAAACAACTTTTTGATAAAAGGGCAGATTTTTGACGATTGCTCAATTGTAAAAATTCGAAGCGGCGTTACCCAATTTAAGTTTTTGGGAAGAGGAGATTTTATATCATTAATTTGGGATTATATATAAAACAGTTTACATTTTAAATCTTACACTTACATCTTAAAAACAATTCATATCTTATCTTGAAAAGAAAAACTTTACATTTAGGTTAATAAACTTTTAGTGAAAATATTTTGAAATCTTAGTGTCTTTAATAAAAAAAACAGCTCATCATAAAAATTTAATCGCCGTTCAGCGTCGGCGTAAAACTGTAGGTCCCTCCCATTTATGTGACAACAAAGCTGCACGCTACATATCGGAGGAGAAGCTCGGCCAAAGACTAACATAGGTGTAAGCGCCAATTTATTATTATTACGTGCAATTTACAAAAGCTGGCGTTGCTTTTTTGAAATTGTTTTGCTAACCGTCTCCAGCATTTTATTTTATAAGGAATTCATGCTTATATGGAAAAAGGTGCAAAAAGTCGTCACAGAAAAAATTCTCAAAAATCAACGAAATTTTTCAGCCGGTTGAAACTTGCACTTCATTGCACTAAAATTGCATGAGCTTTAAGACTACAAATCCAAAAATGTTGTAAAGATTCAGATTAAAAAGTTGAAATTTTGATGAAAATTTGTTGAATAAAGTTTAAATCTGTGTCTATATGGTTTCGTTAAAGCGTGGACGCTATTTTTATTGAAACAATAGCAAAAAAATGAAGCTCGAAAAACATTACGATTATTTAAAAAAAATCAACACGTGGTCATTTTTTTGAGTCACTGTATGTACATACATATGTTCATATCGTCGTTTGAAGTACAAAAAAAATAAATAACATAAAATAAAATAAAAATTTGCACATTAGCATATTACATTTGCATACATACTCGAATTTTTTAGAAATTTTGAGTAAAGTTTGAAACTTGCATTTATATGGTGTTTGTGAAAACGCAAGCCAAATTTAATATAAAATTTGCTAAAAATATTTAACATGAAAAACATTGCGAATATTGGAAAAAATAATAACCGCGCTCTCAATTTTGCTAGTAAGGGTATGTTCAGATAATCTTGTTTAAATGAAAAACAGCGACGTTAAGAAACATTGTCTTTTATTTACGTAGTGTAGGCGGTAGGAGTTAAAGCAGCTATTTCAAAGATCACTTCATCTCCTCATCAGACTTCTTTTTTCTAGACAACAACGGTGAGACCGAATAAATTTATACATTTCTTAAAAAGGCAGTTATAAAGCCGTGTTACAGTTCGGACGTGTTTTCTAATCGCTCCGCTTAGTGCGCTAATTTACTAATATTCCAAGTATCTTTTATTTATTGGTGCTGGTATGTTGCATTTATTGAGACAGTGACTCCTAACTTAGTGACTTATTCACAATAAAATTGTTCGATAAAATTCTAATAATTAATATGCCTTGCTTGTGCGGTCAAAAGGTTGATGCATGCTCAAACTCTTTCACTGCAGACTAAACTCAATAATAGAGATGCTAGCATATCGTTACTTACATCGGAAATAAAATCTCTTCGTATTTCTTGTTCTCTGCCTCCAGTTGCGTATTCTTCCTCACCTGCTGTTTCGTGTCCGGTTGCCGCTGCTACGAACACTGAAGCTGCTATCACTGAAGCAGCGAATAAGACGACGTAATTTAGTTCTTCGTCTGCTCCCACGTCGCTCAGTGGAGCTGCTGTATCTGCCGGCGCTGCTCTCAATAATGCAGTAGCTACGAAAATAACATCTTTTCCCAATCCCGCTGAGTGCACATCAGTCTCATCGCCTTTACGGGATGCTAACACTAAAACAACTAGTGTGATGACAACGCCCAGCTCTGCTGCTCCACCTGTGCTTTCTCTGCCTGCTTTGTCTCTGCATTCTCAGACTACTCATACTATGTCTTATGCAATTGCTGTGGCGCTTTCGCCTGTTTCGCCACCTATTCAGTCTGTTCCGAATGTGCAAGTTACAAATAAAAACCCCAACGAAAAGTGATCCCAACAATAATCGCCGTAAGCTAAACCAACCCTTAATTAATGGGTCTAATAGCAATAAGGAATTAAGTGTAGTTTCGAAAATGACGTGGTTGCATATTTCTTCCTTCGCGAACAGTGTGACCACTGATGACATCTTGGAATACGTCTCTAAACACGCCGCTATCGATTAAAAGTTTCTGGTATGTTTTATGCTTATAAAGAAAGATACTAACGTGCGCGATCTTGCAAGAGTCAACTTTAAGCTGGGAGTGTCCGAATGGTGTTATAATAAGCTGCTGAATGCGAATATTTGGCCAGCCAATGTCAAAATTCCACCTTTCCAGTTTTTTTCCCAGAGTTGGTGCGCCCCAGCAAGAATCATAAATGCAGCCTCATATTACGGGAATCACTCCAAACATATTAATATTTATTTTCAAAATGCTTCCGGCATAAGGACAAAGTCTAAGCTTCTCTTTGCTCTAAGTGCACAATTGGAATATGACGTCTTTGTAATTATCGAGACCTGGCTTAATGTGGACTTCTGCGACAGCGAATTCCTCGATCCTAACAGCTACAATGTGTACCGAAAAGATCGCGATATGTCGAAAACAGGACTTTCCAGAGGAGGGGGAATTCTCATCGCTGTCCACCGGAAATTTCGTTCATCAGTGCTGCCGCTTGAAAATGGAAATTCCCTTCTGGACCAGCTTTGTGTATCTGTTATTGGTATCTCTAAATTTATTATTTGTGCGTCTTATATCCCACCTACTAGCGATGACTTACTTTACAAAGCCCACGTAGATAATATTGCAGACTTAGTATCTAAGCGGCCACTATGTAATTTTTGTATTCTTGGCGATTTTAACTTAGATAATGTTACATGGACCAATATCCATAATAATGTTGCCCTGATTCCTAAGAAGATAAATAGCTTTTCTGAATCTTATTTAGTTGATAATACTTTAAGTCTTAATTTATTTTTGTTATTTTTTGGCCTTATAACAATTATATTCAACAATTTTTATTGAGCTTGAGGCTGTTTTTTAAAGAAAATTTATTGTGGAAAAGCAACAATAATTTGAAAAAATGGTAGAAGTGATAGCTATTTCGGAAATCACCACATTTCCTCATCAGACTTCTTTCAGTAGGCTTCGAACCGACGATCCCACTGACTCAGCCAGTTGCCTATGCACCGTGCTAAGTACGCCTTGTAAATTATCGTTTGCTTTTTTCCACTTTTTCAATTTTTTTGTTATGCCAACACAACCAAGCGCAGCTATTCCGCTGCAATTCACTTGATCATGTGGTTGTTGGTATTGTTGGTTTTTGCTAATAATTATATTTTTAAAATGTTTAACTTTTAGGTGTGCACGTCCTTAAGTTATTTATTTTTATTATCTACACATCTAGAGACTTCTAATTGTATCTCTTTGATATGATGTCTACAACGAGGTTGATATCTAGACTAGGTTGATATCTAGAATTTGCCATAAATAGCTTTACTACATTTAGGGCCATTTTCTCATCTGACCTTTAGATTACCGGCCACTTTATCGTCTCGATATACGAGGTTTCGTTTTCCCATCAGCGCATTAATTTCTCGAATCGATAAATTGTTGCTCACCCGATGCAACCTTTAACAATTTTTACCCAACTTTAAATTTTGGTTTGGTTTTGGTTCATGACTCATATATTAGATATATTAGATATTTCAACCAAGGTTTTGGTTTTTGCTAACAGTTGCTCTTGCTCTATATTTGCTTATGTAGCATTGCCAACCTTTGAAATTTGATGACGAATGTAGNCTCATCAGACTTCTTTCAGTAGGATTCGAACCGACGATCCCACTGACTCAGCCAGTTGCCTATGCACCGTGCTAAGTACGCCTTGTAAATTATCGTTTGCTTTTTTCCACTTTTTCAATTTTTTTGTTATGCCAACACAACCAAGCGCAGCTATTCCGCTGCAATTCACTTGATCATGTGGTTGTTGGTATTGTTGGTTTTTGCTAATAATTATATTTTTAAAATGTTTAACTTTTAGGTGTGCACGTCCTTAAGTTATTTATTTTTATTATCTACACATCTAGAGACTTCTAATTGTATCTCTTTGATATGATGTCTACAACGAGGTTGATATCTAGACTAGGTTGATATCTAGAATTTGCCATAAATAGCTTTACTACATTTAGGGCCATTTTCTCATCTGACCTTTAGATTACCGGCCACTTTATCGTCTCGATATACGAGGTTTCGTTTTCCCATCAGCGCATTAATTTCTCGAATCGATAAATTGTTGCTCACCCGATGCAACCTTTAACAATTTTTACCCAACTTTAAATTTTGGTTTGGTTTTGGTTCATGACTCATATATTAGATATATTAGATATTTCAACCAAGGTTTTGGTTTTTGCTAACAGTTGCTCTTGCTCTATATTTGCTTATGTAGCATTGCCAACCTTTGAAATTTGATGACGAATGTAGTCAAGTTTCACTTTCGGAAATCTCTACGGAATAACAAATTTTTTTTTTTTAAGTGAGGAACGATTTATCTGCCCTGTTAGTAAAGGAAACTTTACTGCTTACATTAGAAAATGGTCCTTATAGTATAAATGGTGGTCTGGACATACAACATTGCAATCTGAGAAAAGCGTTGTAAAAAAAAGGAATTTGTAGACAAATGCGCATACCCTGAGAAGAAGTCGTTTGCCTGCAGGAGGAGGATCCAGAAAATTCTGAGCTGCTTGAGCAAAATTTTTACGTAATGCTGTGTCCACCACAAAGTCCGTATCTCAACGCCACCGAACATTTTTCGCTGTAGCCATATATTCAAAACTGAGTGCCTTAGGTTTTTGCTGTGAATCGCTTGTTTCTTGTTTAAGCTTAGCTTTTCTCTATACTAGGCTTTATTCTTTGGATATCAAGGGCCAATTGCTGGAAAATTCATAGCATTCCGCTCACTATTAAAAAGTTGTGCTACTGTAAGTAATAAAATGTCGTACATGCACTCAGTTTTGATTGCCAGTGTAAGTATTCATTGTGAAACTCAAGTTTGAGCAAAATCTGAAACTTATCTTAGCTAAGATTTTTCCTCACTAACTAGAACTTACGTTCAACTTAAGTTAGGTTGGTGAAACCGGCCCTTAGTTATACTACAATACCAAATTGTATGCAAATTTATTGAATTGTCCTGAGTTTTGCACATCGTCAAGCGATTTTCTTAAATATTTTTTGTTGTAATATCAACTAAATTTTTATAAAAAAATCTCAGAAAACTTTTATATAAAAATAATCCATACGTTGCGAAAAAGTGCTTATCTGGCAGGCCAATAATTTAGTGCGGCTCTGTACATACCCTGCAGAAAAAAATTATCAATTGATTAAATTAACCAACACATAGTTAGATTTATTGCGGGAGTTCGATAAATAACTAACTTTTTATTAGATACACCTTTTCCAATTGTACTTCGGATTTCGTAAAATTTACTTCAGATTAGTCAACTGTACTTCAGAAACTGTAAAATATACTTCAGACAAGTCAATTGTACTTCAGAAATCGTAAAATAGACTTCTGACTAGTCAATTGTACTTCAGAAACCGTAAAATATACTTCTGGGTTCACGATTATGGCAGCGCTACCGTACATTAAATTGGATTATCAAAATACAAAAAAAAAACTATAACTAGATTTTTAAATTGAATGTTCTAAAATCGAAATTCGGATATCCGCCGGATTTTAGCTAGTATCCAGCCGGATAGTCGGATAACAGAAAAACGCCCGGACAAGCGGGATTCCGGATATCTACCGGACACTCGCCACATCCCCAGTTATGAGTATCAAATTTGAATAAATTAGCGTCCTTTAATTTCGAAATAACGAATTTTAGCATTTCTGAAATTTACCGTTATATGAAAACTGGGCGTAATTTCAGTCCGATTTCAATAACTTTTAACGTCTTGTTTTTATGTGTCAAGTACAATAATCTTACCGAGTTTGGTACAAATTGTTCGAACGGTTACCGAGATACACAAATGTGTCCATAAGTGGGCGGTGCCACGCCTA
The DNA here is from genome assembly GCF_001687245.7 of Rhagoletis zephyria. NCBI lineage: Eukaryota > Metazoa > Arthropoda > Insecta > Diptera > Tephritidae > Rhagoletis > Rhagoletis zephyria. The sequence continues at coordinate 124,702 of NW_016158466.1, forward strand.
TTTTACAAAAATTTGTTATAGACGCATTTCTTGCTAAAGAATTATTGTAAATGTCAATTTTGAATAAACTAGTTTCAGTAGTAACTGATTTATCAAAGATTTCGTATTCCTCTAAATTACCTTTATATGGGATGAGGGCGTGGTTATTGTCCGAATTTAAAAATTTTCAGCCATTTGGTATGCTGTACCAAGACCAATAACCGGAGAAATTGGTGGAGCGGTTACCAAGATATGCCCATCTAATCATAAGCAGGCGTGGCTACGCCCATTTTCCAAAAATTTATAATATTCTTATTTTTCGCCTAAAAATCATTGCAATAATCACTTTTTAGTGAATAAGCTTTAGTAGTTTCTAAAATATCGCAGTTTTCGTATTTCTGAAAACTACCGTTATATGGGAAGTAGGCGTGGTTATTGTCAGACTTTTTCATTTTCAATACCATCCGTCGTACGTTCGAAAGAAGAGCACGTACCAAGTTTCGTTAGGATATCACAATTTTTACTCGAGTTATCGTGTGCACAGACGGACAGACAGTCACGGCTTAATCGATTTCTTTTTTTATTCCGAGCATTTATATACACATTTGTCTATATCTATCTCGATTCGTTTTGCACAATTGCGCTCGGGTATAAAAATAATTATAATGATAATAATACTCGTAGTATAGATATGTATAAATTATTGAACACTCACCAACAACATTGAGGTAACCGAATTGTGTTTTCGCCGTCACCGTGTTTATCTGGCACATGTACCGGCCTTTGTCCTCTTCTTGCACGTTATTTATATGTAAGTACCAGGTGCGATGACGGTCGTGTTTATCGTGAGTTACACTGATACGTGGATTGCGTGTAATCACGTGATTGTGCACCGTTAATATTGCAGATTGTTCAAAATGCATCCAGGCAACCTAAAATCAAGAATGGAGCTTTTCAGTTCGGATGGTTCCCAAACTTATAAGAACATATGTGCATGCATACTAGGGATGCTGCGAATGTGGAATTTTAGACATCCGCGGATGCGGATGTTTCACAGCTAACATCCGCGGATGCAGATGCGAATGCGAATGTCAAAAATTTTTAAGAAATAATTTTGGTGAGCACATTAGGTGATTTAGGTAAATAAAAAATGGAAGATAGTAATTTTTAATACTGTTATTTAGTAGTTAAATTAAAAAATTGCAACATTGTATTTACGAAAGTTATTTTTCTGCCTTTTCGGGTTGCAGCCTGTTTCCTAACGGGTCGTAAATCAAACCTGCGCCCCTAAATAACTACTCGCTCGAGGCGACAAACTTGAAAACTTGAAACTTGACATAATTGTAAATTCTTTTCGATTGACGCCATAATTCTATTTTGAGAATTGCATCGGGGCTGCAAATGTCGGATGTATCCTCCTGACTTCCATCTTCACAATCTAGCATCATGGCAAGACCGTTGTGTTCCAATTTGGAGAACCAATTCTTTTGGTTGTTTGAGAATTTTGAGAACCTGTTACGTCATCAGCGTTTTTTGATTTTAGTTTTTGTAATTAATTTTTAATGCTGTCCTGTGACTGGTTTGAAAAATGTGTGCTTATAGCGACGTTGTGAATAGGTGGATATGGCAAATAAATGGTTATTTTCTTGGAATGAAAATGTCGAAGAAAATTCTTTTTTGAAAGTCGTGCCTGTCAGCAGAATTAAGCAGAATATACACAAGCAAACTTTTCTGCACTACATGTCAAGTATGATATACCGTCGCATAGTGGATAGGCGGGTGTGCACACCAAATTTTAGGTATGTATACATGTATGATGAAAATTTAAAATATTCAATTTCTCTGCTTGTTGTTGCGATAGGTCTTAACGTTTATAGTACGCAATGCAGACAGATAACATATTCGTATAGAAAATTATAAACCCAGCAAACATTTGGATTGACAAATATGTCACTTAATATAATTTTTACAACTAATTTCGCATTACAACTTTATTAAAGACTATTTCATGCAAAAAAAAGAAAATCAAGAAATCTTTAATATAGGAGCCCATGTAAAACCGTGTAAACGACTTATGTATGTATAAGGATAAATCATTAAAATAACAAATTCTAATAGTTTTAATTTTTTATTAGTACTCTGATGTAAATGCATATTTAATAAAGATACGAACTCATACATACATATATGTGTGACGGAAGCTTTGGGAGAACTTTCTTTTACGGCCTATCGTTGTATGCACGGCCAAGCCATATAGATTTATAATCCACAATTGTGGATATTTCGAGATTATTAAATAATAAAAGTACTTTTAAATAAAAGTGAGATCCTTTGGCAACGTGTGCAAGTGATAAATATAAATTTCGGCCCACCCATCCCGACGCTATAAGGAAAGCCAATCCGAAACTTTTGCAGACTGTTTATTGGAACAAATGGTGGTAGTACATTCACCAAAAAACCCTTAAATATGACTCCATAATGAGCCCAATAAAAGTCCACTATGACCGATTCGCGTCTCTAAATGTTTACTGGGAAGAAGTAGATCCGTATTTCGTGATGTTCGCTCACTTCAACGATTACGACGAAATGGAGTTTGAACAACGTGTCGCATAGGTGTATACCCAACTGACATGCGACCATGTATGCATACAAGTCTGATTGTGTATATTCTGCTTTAGTTTAAAGTCTTGTTATTTTCTTAAAAGGGTACCTCGTTCTTAATATAATTTGAATTATTGGAATCACGGACGATAAAGGTCTCAGATCTGCTTAGTTCCGTTTTATTGTTCCATTCCATGCACTCAATGTGTTTGGATATACTCTTTGAGGCGAATGAATGCAAATTTTCAACACATCGTTGATACTATTTTAAAAGGGCTTATTTCACATTGTCGCTGAAATACAAAAAATCACAACTAACTAAATTTTTGTATTGCCTAAAACGATGTGGGGACTTAAGATTCGATGAAATGCATCATAATCAATCAAAAAAAGAATTTTGAATTTTTAGTTAGTTACGGCTTTTTGTATTGCACAATACTCGCATTCGCAAAAGCTCCGCATTGTTTATTGCGAATGCGAAAGCGAATGCGAATGTTAAAATTTATGCGGAAGTTCCGCGGGTGCGAATGCGAATATTCGCAACAACCCTGATGCATACATACATATTAGGCTTGGGTAGCTTTTGAACTAAAGAGTAAATGAGCCAGCTCTTTTAACTGAACTAGTTCTTAAGTTCGTTCATTAAAGTGAACAAAAATTTTCTGTGGCAACACTCCAATAAAAGTGGGAATTCGGAATTCCCGCTAAAAAGAAATTAACATCAGAATTAACATCATTAGTGCAATTTGTGTAAAAAAGCAAATATTTCGTTGAGGTTTTGGGATTAGTTGTTTAACAAAACACTTTCGTTTTCAGATGCCAAAGCGAAGCGCAATTTGGTGGCATTGCTGGTGACACTCATGGAAATTTGAGTCACCATATGAAGGCCAAACATCCTTTCGTTATTTATTAGCTGTTGAAATCTCGACGCCATCTTTGTTGTAAGAAGTGAATAATGAAGAGAATGAAGAAAACCGCGTAACTGTTGAGCGCATGAATAATCATTTTTATTACGCAAATTCTTGTACAAATTATGTCGTTGTGTTAAATTATTCTTTACCTTATGTATACACTCGTTGTCACAAGTGAAAATGAAGAAAATTGCAGTAAAAAGCCACCCCCAAATTGTAAACAACAAACAAATGTAAACAACGGCTAATGTCAAAATCACCCTACTTTTTTCCCATGATGCCATAATGAAAGGTGTTGCACGTTGTGGCAGCTCGAAATCGAACTACCTTAGGTCAATATCGTATTTTGGAAGTACAAGAAAAACGGGAAGAAAAAAAGCATTTTAGTTGAAAAAGTACTAAATTTTATGCCATCTCAACAGCGTATAAGGCCTGTATGCAGCTCTCAAGAAAACGGTCAAGAAAAATTTGCCATTATTTCGTGTATGTTGCCAAGGAATTCTGACATTTTTGATACTTCACAGCCTGTTGCCTCACTCTTTCCTCAAGAAATAATGGAACGGGCATATATTTCTGTTGCAAACCTGGATTGCCTTGTGCTCTTTTTTCACAAAAAACTTTAGAAAACCGTAATAGAAAGCGTAGTAAATTTCTTAAGAACTGCGTACTGCCTTAAGGAAATTTGGCTCAAGAAAATTTCTTAGCCATTTCTTGTACGTCATTTTATATGGAGTTTTTGCTTTTCTTGAGAGCTGCATACAGGCCTATACGCGGAAAGCTGATCTGCACAAAAATACTGTGGCCCCTTATCTAGTTTAGTCTAGGCAAAACTAGTTTGTCCTAAGATCAGGTTGGCCGGTAACATATATGTATAAGGCTTGATAGTCTCATAAATTTGTAGATGCAGTGGTCGTTCAGTATAACGAATGATATAATGTCTGGGTTCATACGCTATATAGCAAAGTACGTCAAATCGAACTGAAATTTTATTATGGGAATTCAATAAAATCAGTCCATATATTACATATGAGACCCATATTCCAATTTCCCTTAATGTGTTCTGTTTTTTTTTTTAATTTTTTCACCTAATAAATAGCAAACGTTTACGCGACGGAGGTATTTTTCCAGTTCAATAAACGCGACCACTTGTGAGAAGTAATTCTTTTGAACTGATGGTAATTCCACGTACGCAAAAATCATGTTAAATCATGTCATTCAAGCACATAAAAGGTGTGTACTCGTACGCCCAACTATCTAAAGTTTTAGAAAACTTTTACTGGTTTTGCGTTCTCGTACCCAAAAAACTTGCAAAGTAGGGGAAATTGAGAGAGTAAAATGTGAAAGAGAGCTGCAAATTTCTGCTGGAAAAATTTTTCCCAGCTAAAACTTGCAAGTAAGAAAATCAGCTGATCACAAACACATGTTTGTAAATAAACGAAAGAAAATATGGCCTTTTTGAGTTATTATAGCAAATTTTTATTATTAATGCTAGTATACAACTAAAAAGTGCGTAAATTTAATAAGCACAACATTCATTGAGTTTATTTTTCGTTATTTTGCTATTAATCTCCAGTTTATTTACTTTAGTGTGTGCTGACTATGGTGGCCGTATGACACNGGTTTTGGTAGGTTGATTGTTGAAATGAAAATTTTATAATTTTAAACCTACTCTATTACATTTTTTTTGGATCAATGATGGGTGCTTGGAGGAGATACTATTGTTTTTAATGCGTCACCATGTGATATTACAAATAATTATGAGAAAAATAACTTATTCATTCCAATATAATTAAATCGTATTTTAAAAAGGTTTTTCTTATCCAAAACTATTCACATGTATAAAATGCCAAATCGGAGGAAAATGCACCAAGCAGAAAATAAATTGCCAAATTAATCACCAGTGGCAACTGTGCAAGTGATCAGCTGTTTCGAAGGTTGCAAGTTATTGCAAATTTTGCGTTCTCGTACTTTTGTTGATATTTCGTCTCTTTGAGAGCCAATGCTGCTAAATTCTCAGAACTTTTGCTGCTGGAGAATTTTGTCCTCTCAATACGAGTACACACCTAAAGTAAACAAGCGTTCATTATATAGAATACTCATTTTTTCAACCGTTCGTTATTTAGAGTAATCAATACATTTAAAAGGCATTCGTTATTTGGAGCGCTCGTTATATAGGCATTCGGTAAACTGGACGACCACTGTAATTACAATAATAAAATTAGGCGTGTTTCCATTCACAGGAATATGATAATATTCTTAAAATGTTTGAGCTGATGAATACCCAGCTAGAACAGTATGGCTTATAATTCCTTATACATATGTGCCGCATCACTAAGAAAAGTATCCCTTATGAATTTGAAATGTTTCCTTATATTGTACAGGCCAAATCGAGAAATTCATTTACGTATGATCTTTTCCCCCCTCTTTTATATGGGCTTCTCGTGCGTATAGAGGCCAAATTCTGTTCTAAAAATTTGGTAATTCTTCGATTTTTGGCCTATATTTGCTTTGTATAGGCCATTAAATGATAAATGTTCAAAATTTGGAGAAAAAAGTTTTTTCAGATTTATTTATTTAAGAAAAGAGGTTGTACCTGTAAGACTCAGTCTTTTGTAGTACATCAACAGCTTTCGCCAGAAACTGTATATATATTTAAAAGCTCATACAATTCAAAACACCGAAATATCTTCACGAGAAGTTAGAATTACCTAATTCTTGTAGGCATCAAAATCTGATTATCCCTAAATTTTCCTATTTGCCCTCATCTCGGCTATTTTTTGTTAATGCTGTGAGGCTGTGGAATTCCATTCCTGATACTATCAAAGCTGCGTTTAATAGGAGCAACTATAAGAAAGTAATACACAAGTATTTCACCTCTGTGCGATAAATGTGATTGCAATTTAACAGTTCTCTTTTCTCTATTTATTTCTCCATCTTTTTTTTTGTTTTTTTTTTCTTCTTTGTGTTTTTCTTTTTAGGTTTCCCAACTGCAATGAGTGACTATTAAATGACTACTATTTAATCTTACTTTTATTTCATTTTTATTTTTTATTTTATTTTTAAATTTAAGATAACTGTTTGTATTTAAATTTATTGCTATTATATTTTTACGTTAGATATAAGATAAGTCTGTATCAGACGATTTTGCGTTTTAATTTTGTAATT
>NW_016158467.1:0-1494 GCF_001687245.7 Rhagoletis zephyria
CGAATCGGTGTGTCTGAACCACACGAGAGGTTGGCCACGATTTTGCGAGTGTGAACTTAAATACAGTAAATACATTAAAATAATAACAATTAGTTATATTATCCCCATGGCACAAAATAAATGTAGGTCTACTCATATTAATTCGGGCGTAAAAGGGTTAAGTGCCTGCCACCACATCAGATAGCGGCTGAAGTCTCACGGAAGTAATTGCTGAGGTTTCAAGCACATGCGCTTCAAAGCCCCACAATACATACAAAATTACGTACATAATCATGCGTATATACAAATGTACATGTAAATATGTATGTACGAAGCTCCTGCACGCCTTTCTTCACCACCAACTGAATAAGTGCGCCCACGGTGGCGTATGAGTGACGCGAATTCCATTCCACTGGGCGAGTGAGTGGGTGGCCTACAATATTGTACCAGACCGCAGCGCATGTAATTCGCTTATCCAAGCGAACAGCATGTTGCATGCAACGAGGTTTAAATGTACATAGTTAGTTGTATGTACTAGTTGCACTTTACTTTTCGGCGACGCTTATCGCAATGTGGCATTCCTGCATATTTTTTCACTTGCACTATGAGTATATGTATGTACATACATACTTTTGCGGGTCAACGTTACTCTTGTTGCAGCAAATGCACATGATTTTTATTTTGCTAGCACGCACATCGGGGGAGGCTAGACAGGGCGAGTTGAGTATACAACACACTACATAGTTATTACTTACTTACTTTTCAAGTGCTTTTCCGTGTTGTTCTCATTATTATTACGAAATGCGTTCGTAATGCAGCGGTGTCAGTCATGCTCACATACAAGCTACTACATACCACTTTTGTACACTAACTTACATGCATACAAATATTGATAAACAAGCACGTTAATGTGCGTGCGTGCTGAAAAACATAGCAACTTGCTGGCGATTAAGCACTTACCACCTGCGATTTATTTGTACGGAAAGTCAGTTTTAATTTTGAAATGTGTATGGTATACGATTTTAGATTTGAAATCAACAAACATAATTATATACAATTAATGGTATGCTGTAACGAAGCTAGATGGAATTCAATCTCCACTTTGTGGAGCTTGTCGTCATTTTGATTTTTTCTACCAATCAAATATTCTATGGTCTTACCCTCCCTCAAATGATAGCTAACTTGTTTCCGTTTCAAAAGTTTGGTTTTCTGTTTATAGGCAGACATTTTTGACGTAGAATACGTCTTACCTTAAGGTATGGGGGCTATGTTCAAATGTTGTAGTTGTAATTTTTAGAGCTTCACAAAAACGCTTATTGCACGAGAACTAATAAAGCGATTTCAAAGAAAAGTGTGGCGTTTCAAAGATAAAATTCCAAACCTGTCGACAGATTCATTTTTGTAAATAACCAATTCGGTTTCTGTCGTAAAAACAACGGTAAACAATTTTGAGCCTTTAAAGTGCTCTAGCAACTTATTGTTGGCATATATAACTTTCATTTTCGGGATATAGGT
>NW_016158467.1:1988-59836 GCF_001687245.7 Rhagoletis zephyria
TGGGAAGTATTGGTTGATATCTTCTATATATGTTTATTTTATTCAAATATATGGGCATAAATGATTTTCCATACAAAATCACCTCGTCATCATTTTGCAAACACGTGTTTATTTTATTCAAATATATGGGCATAAATGATTTTCCATACAAAATCACCTCGTCATCATTTTGCAAACACGTGCAGCATTGGAAGTGTGGGAAGGAGACAAAAAGTATGTATGTGTGCGTAAGTACATATTTCGGCTTTTGATTAACAAATGGAGCAATATTTATAACCTAATCACAGCGTATGTACATATGTTGATTGCAGTTAATGTGGATCTGTTTCTATTCTTTATACTAATATATATACACGAAAACTTTTTGAAGTGAAGCAACACTTAGAAAAAGACCAATCAAAGAATAAAAGTAAAGGTGAGTACGTACATTGATAAAGAAAAGGATAAAGGCAAAGGTAAAAATAAAAACAAAAACAAAGTTCCGCAAAGATAAAGCCAAAAATTAAGAACAAAGGAAATTTAAACACTTTACTTTTATATATAAGGGCAAAGGTGAAGGGGAATATGTATATAAAAAATATGATAAACATAAAAATAAAAACAAAGATAAATACATATAAAGAAAAAGATGAGGATGAGGATACCGATAAAAGTATAAATGAAGATAGAGGAAGGAAGATTAAAATAAAGGTAGTTGTAGAGAAAAGGATATAGATAGAGGCACAGAGACTCAATCTGGGAACTATTTCGGGATTTTAGCGATTTTCGGGATTCTCGGGACTTATAGATATAATAACCGATATTTTGTGGGTTTTGTGATCGATATTTTTATCGATTTTGTTATCGAAATTGATATCGATACTGTTATTGATTTTGCTATCGATATTTTCGGAACTTATCGATATAATGGTCGATATTTTTATAGATTTTTTTATCGATATTTTGATTGATTTTGTTATGGATTTTGTTATCCACGTTGTTATCGATTTTATTATCGATTATTTAACGATATTTTTATCGATTTTGTTATCGATTTTGTTGTCGATATTTTTATCGATTTTGTCATCAATACTTTTATCGGTTTTGTTACCGATATTTTTAATCGATTTTGCTATCGATATTGTTATCGCTTTTGTTATCGATATTTTTATCAGTTTTACTATCGATATTTTTATCGATTTTGCTATCGATGTTGTTATCACTTTTGATGTCGATATACTTGTCGATTTTGTTATCGACTTTGTAATCGATTTTGTAATCCATTTTTTGATAGATCTTGTAATCGATATTTTTATTAATTTTGTTATCAATATTTTTATCGATTTTGTTATCGAGTTTGCTATCGATTTTGTTATCGATATTATTATCGATTTTGATATCGATATTGATATCGATTTTTTATCGATATTACTATCGCTTTTGTTATCGATATTTTTTTCTTAGTGTGTGCTTTCGTTTTTGACTTGGATATGCTCTTAACCATACGACGTATTCTACGTTTGAATTTAGCGGCTGTATCTCCGATACAGCCTGCAGACCAAGACGAAGGCGCTGGACTGTTCCTTTTTTTGTATTGCCTTTTAAATCAAAAGTGGACCTATAACCTTTCAGTTTATTGTCGAAACGGTACCTTACTGTTGAAACAAGTACTACACACTCTTCTTACTCCTTTTATTTATTGATTGGTTCGACCCTACGACTACTACATACACTTAAAGAGTTCTTAGTCGCGCCCTTTAGAATAAGGAATTCGTTAACTAAAACCTCCTAAGTTGCGTTCATCACCCTCCCATCTTCTATGGCCTCTGGTATCGTGGGAATTGAAGCACCTTGCTGTACATATTCCTGTCTCTGAAGGTTTGGTCCCATTCTGTTCAGCCAATTCATTGTTCTACCCCTGCCTGCCTGGTTCTTCGTGCTTTAGCACTCGGTCCATAGAGCTAACCGCGGTCAGACACTGCCTCGCTGTTTCGTTAAATTTCATACAGAGCGGCTGAGGTGCATCATCCCCAGTCTCTCGCGCACTACCACGCTCGCCGCTCTTCTAGCCCGGAGCTCTAGTGATAACCAGGCAACTTGTCGTCATGACTGCGCCTTTCCTTATCCGTCTGCTATGCTGCTCTGTAGACCGACGATACATCGCCAACCAGCCCAATGGCTCTTGATGATGCCGTCTTGTCGTCGGTTTTTTGTGTTTGCCCTGCTTAGAAGCTTTGGAAAATGTTGCTTTTTCGCGATACTCTCGTCCATACCCGCGGCCGACTTTTGCCTTTCATTCCCACCACCTCGATGCTATTGTAGTACCTGGAGTTAATGGAAGCGAATCGTTAGCTACTAGACAATCTTCGGACCAGCTGTGCAGCTTCACTGGCCCAAGCCAATCGCTCAAACTCAATTCTAAGTAAGGGAACATTGAAAATTGAGTTTATATTGTCTTTAGTTTTTAAAACGAATTTCATACAAATTTCCGTCGGAACTTTTGCTGGCTCTGATCTTTAAAGTTTCAGTGATCTTTTTAAAGTTTCAAATGAAAATAAAAAATTTTCCACTTCGTTAATTTAAATCTTTAAATAAATTCCCCTATTGTGCAACCTCCCTTTGTCACCGTCTGCCATTACCTTTCTAACGACCGAACAAAAATCGCTCAACAAAAGTAACGTCTCAGTGACACCGGAAGCCAAAGTCGGATGCTGACTTCTGTGGGGCGTAATTGTCGTGGTCGGCTTGGCTTGGCGAAGGCGAAGGCGACGTCAGTTGTATATCGGCGTATACGAATATGAAGGTGTAGGCTGACGTTGCCTTGCGCCTTCATTTATCATTGACTTGAAACGTATGGAGTTAAACAAAAATAATAATAAAGGAATAAGGAAAGCGGAAATGGAAACGTGTCGGCGAGGAGGCTGAAATGCAAGGAGACAGGAAAATGCACGGAAAAAGGATATCACAGATGACGTAAATAAGCTTTAGTATGTTTGTCACGTGTTTCGCCGTTGACGGACTTTCACACATATATATATGTGTATGTGTATGTTTTAAGGCGCATTTGTTTGTGGCTGTGTGTGTGCGTTTATCCCACACGTCCGTGACATTCTTGTGCGGGTGCGGCGATGCGCATGTGACATTACCGTTGGCGAGAGCTGTCAAAATGGTAATTAATCATGGCGTCAAATGAGTTGTGCGTGTGGTGTATGTATGGCGCTATTGCGGGCGCACATTTGTGAGCAGTCAGATATTGAGTTAAGGAAATTGTGGCTGAAGTAGGAGAAGTAGAAAAGGGCGCCAGCTCTACAAGCTACTCGTTTCGGGCTAACGCTGGGCGGTGAGCAGCTTCGCTCCCCACTATTGCCATCGTTGAGCTTTCATTGTAGCATTCTATGTACTTTTTGGGTTTATGTTCTGGTCTACTCAACTCCATTTTATTTACTCCTTCAAGCGTCAATTTTTGACTTTTCCGCAACGTCAGCCACAGTGACAGCAAACGTTGTAGTACATTAAAACAAAGCTTACAACAAGCAAACATAATTTCAACCATAAGTATATTAAACAATAGTCGCTTTTGTTTTTGTTTCGGTTTTATTGGCAGTGTTCACGCTTAAAGAGCTTTGGGACTACGGATGAGTGATAGTTGTGCCAATATTTTGACAAAAAATTATACGAAAGAGAACAATTGAATTTTAATGGCTGTGCAGTGAAGCCAATACAAGTTCCGACAAATCAACTACGACAAATGTCAGCTAAAGGAAATGCCTTAAAACAGATTTTGCCGAAAGGAAATTTTTGCGAAGCGTTACCCTTGCAAAAAAGTTACTCGTCCGGGATGAAATTGGTACAGGGTATAATGGCAGACTGTCACAAGAGTTGAAAGTCCCTTCAGCCGTCTACCCCAGGATGTATCGATGCATCGATTTGCTAAGGATTTTTGAGATAATATTTCACAAAAAAAAATATTTATTAGCAAAATTGTACAAAATTTCAACTTAACATCGACTACTTATACATCGAGTGGAAAATTTTCGAAGCATTGAATAAGAACATGGAAAGTTACGATGCATCGGTGTTTTTCCGACATCCTTGGATGACAGTATTCTTGTTTCGCGAAAAGAAAATATGGGTTTTGGAAGCGTAATCCGAAGTCTTTCTGCCAAAGTGATACATTTGATCTAGATATAAATTTGACGTGATAAACTCATGTCGAGGTGAAGCTAAATCGATCGTTGAAAATTTTCGGACAGTGTGGGAGCTCGTTTAGAATGATATAGATTCTTCTATTCTTCGATATACGTAAACTAGCCGGCCTTGTGTGTACATATGTATGTATGTACACATACGCATTTGGAGAAAGCAGGTGGCGAATGGCCAAACCCTTTAATTTGACATCTTATATTTTTAATGCAACGAACGGTCTGGATCATATAATTTTTTAGAGAGGCGGCAACTCTATTTAAAAAGAACAAAACCTTATTGCACAAGTCCTTTCATTTGACCACTCACCTTTTCGTCCAGTAATCAGCCCACATCTAATTATTTTTCGTATGGGTGACAACCCTCTTTGGAAAAATAAAACCTTATTACACATCTGAAGGCCAAGCCCTTCCATTAGACATCTCATTTTTTATAATTGAATGAACTGTGCAAATCTGATGACATTGACAATCAATACCTTCACGTATTACATGTAAGCTAGTAATTTTTAAAAAGGTGGCAACCCCGCTAAAAAAATAAAAACTCATTGCACATCCGGAGACCATATACTTTCACTTGCTCCCTCATATTTTAGCACAACGTATGGTGAAAATTTTTTAACTTTTACAAAGGTGGCAACGCTACTCAAAAAATAATACATTGTCGAACATCTAGAGGCCAAGCCTTTTGCTTTTACATCTCACATTTTGTAATCCAACAAATGGATCTTATAATTTTTGAAGACAGGTGACAACCCTACAGAAATTCTAGGTACTAAAAATAATACCCCTATCGACACAGATTATACTAAAAAAATCTCATCCATTTAATTTCTGTTATTTTCGAGATTAACGCGGTCAAAAAATCTCGACTTGGCTTTATACTATGTAAGGATAAAATAGTAATTTTTGAATAGATGGCAACTCTACCAAAAAAAAAAAATAAAAGTTGTACATGCCAAAGCTATACTGGATGATGTGTGTGCAGGGGTGTTCTCTGAAATGTTGAATGTCTCTCTCTCGTTCGGACTGCCGAACTTTGCTAGCATCTTCCAAGCAGATGTACTTGGAATTGAAAAGGCTTGCAAAGAATTAGAGAGGAACTGCGTAGGCGTACGAAAAGCATACATTTTCTCAGGGAGCCAAGCGACATCCGAGTTAATAGACATCCCTTTCATCTGGGTTGCCGGTCATGGGAACATACACTGAAACGAGAGGGCTAATGAGTTGGCTAAGGCCAGAGCATTATTTGAAGAATCTAAAGTAGAGCAATAAATTGTCCACTCGGAATCTGGCTCTGTATCTGCAATTCGCACGTATAGCTGATACACGTTGGAAAAACCTTCGAAAATGCGAGGGAAATATGGCCGCAGAGGTACAGGAAAGTTATACAGGACAATCCTGAGTAAGAGAGTAAAAAAGCTTTCGTGAGATTAATGAAAGACTTTTGTTATTCTTGCTCAAAAGTCTTACAAAAGAAACTCTCTCATTCACCACTCGTGGTGAAGAGCTTTTTTGGGATAAATCACTTGTATATCATTTAGCACCGTCGTTCCATCAGTTGCAATGGCCGAGTGAGAAAGGCGTGCCATTCGGGAAATCCGAGTTCGAGTCTCGGGCAGCGGATTTTTCTCCTTTTTTTAATCGAATTTTCATTCCTTTTTAACAAAAAAAATATATATATATTTTTTAATTCTTTAAATTATTAAAAAGATATTTTATGTATTTTTTACGTAAAGTTTTTTCTTTCTAAATATAATTATCTTTATTTATTTTTTTCTTTCCCCAATCAATTTTTTTTGCAGTTTAATTTTCCTTTTAATTTTTAGATTTTATTGTTTAAAAAAGAAAAATATATATTTTTCAATTTATTTTAAATTTTAGAAACTTATTTTAATTATTTTTTCTTCTGTTATTTAATTTGTTTTTCTTTTGTTAATTTTTTTTTTAATTTTTAGACTTTATTTTTAAAAATATATATTTTTTTATTACATTTAATTTTTTGGATCTTATTTTTTATGTTTTTTTTTATCTTTTTTAATTAATTTATTTTTTTTTAATGTTTACATTTTATTTGAAACATTTTTTTTAATATGTAATTTTCAAGTATTTTTTTCTTCTTTTTTGATTAAATTTGCTTATTGTTTTAAGAAGAATAAAAATGTATTCCAGTTGAATCCTAAAGCTTCAAATTGAAATAAATTGAATTGAAATGTAATTTTAAAAATATTTTTGTTTTATTTTCATTTTTAATTTTTTTATCAAATTTTCTGTCATTTCTTACTTTTTATCTTTGTAATAACCCTCTGTGCCGTAACTGTACGAAACGATCCCATACTACCTTTGCGAGTGCCCAGCATTGACACACTCGGGAGTTTTTCCATCCAAAGTCTTAGGAAGATCTCCAAATTTACCATAAGTAACCTAAATAGATGCATAAAAAAATCCAAATGGTTTGACAAAACCGACGAATCACGAAAGCAGATAAAATCAAGGATCCCAGAGAAAGCGTATCAAAATGTCGCTATCACAATTAATTGCGTCCAGGGCATGTGCTCAGGCGACGCTTCTACCAACCAACCAACAAAATTTTAGTGGCGAGGCTAATACTTAGTTGAAATATTACTCGGCTCATATCATTGGGAAGGTAGTTTGTATGTAAATATGTACCATCAGTTAAAAAGAAAATTATGTGATATAACTCGAGCTGCTTTAACAGCTACAATGGGTGTCATCGCAGAGTGCTCCTGCGATATTCAAGAGATCTGCGGTTCAATACCACCGGCCAGGAAGAAATATGTTTCTTTATTGTACTTTTACTGATTTATGTATTTCAATGTTTCGTTCGTTTGGTTCTGTTGTCGGTTGCGACAAGTTGAAAGCGTTGAATAAATGTACATTCATTAGAAAAATATTTTAATTTGCTAGTTATGCAAACTGGAAGTTGGGAAACTCTATGGACAGATACATATCTATATTGAGATATCATACACCTAGAATATTTTAATTAATTCCATTTAAAAAAATATATTTTCCATTTGAATGCGGAAATTAGCTTCGCGCGCGAACTTTTCCATCTCATTTTATAAATACATATATTTTATAATCAAAATCTAAGCATAATAAGCATATTCTTGTTTTCGTAACTAAAACTTTGTGTCGAAACAAACCGCAGACAGTGCAAAAACAAAATGTGTCTATCAAGAAAAACCTATTTAACGAATAACTGTCCAATTCGTATTAATGTCAATCAACCATTTGGTGAGAGAAAACTTCATTTTCTACTTCATTGTCAGCGGCTACAGTAAGAGAAAACAAATGCAACAACAATAGAAAACAATAAACAACAATGAATAAACGAACCACGCTGTATGTATAGACAATGCGAAAACAGCGGCGACCAGCAAAAACGCGACAATGCGAGTAGACAGTTGACAGCTGAGCGCCAGAAATTATGCTGCCAAAAAAAAAACAACAAAAAAACACAAGAACAAGACTACTTTTCATTTACGACATTGTTGATGGGGAAAGACAGTGAAATTACAATTTGGTGGAGTGGCGGATGAGCTGTCAAAACGCAAGAAACTAATTAGAATTAAAATAGAAATAAAACAAAAACAAAAACAGTAATAGTAAGTACTTTTTAGAAGGCAGGCAGGCAAAGACCAAATAATTGTACAACTTGGCTACCATGGCGCTTGCTGGTGGGCAAAAAAGAGAAATACATACTGATAAGAGCCATACAAGTTGAAGTGAGTCATTCGCGTGGCATGTGGCAAATGGCGCTGACCGCACGCGTCTTGCCTTAAACTGACAGCGGTAAACTCTCGAACGACGTGATGATACAAGTTAATGAAGTTGACAAGTTGGGAGTCAGTCTTGGGCAGGCTTGAACGTTATGCTGCGAAAGTGTTGGGATTATCAAAAAAAGTGCGTCTATAAGAACAAATTAGGCATTTAGAGCATTATTCCTTCGCTTGAAAGTCGTCAATGAAAAATCAATTGCCTTCGTCCATCCTTAACAAGGCGTGGAGCTATCTATGCTACTGCCAAGACGAGGTGAGAACAGCAGTAAGGGGCTTAAGAACAACCAAGTCAAAGCTAGTGGCTAGCAGTGTTGCCATTGTGCGATTAAAGGCCCGACTTTTTGAAAATGTTGATTTTTTGACCCTTTTCCAAAGTTATGTGCGACTTTTCCCCTTTCTCAGAGATTTCTTTTGGAAATGTTAACAGAGCCATGCTAAACTAAAAATATTTCCTACTGTAAGTACGAAAAAATGAATGACTTAAGACTTTTAAAGGAAATGCAACTCGATTTCTGTGTATGTTTGCAAAGCTTGTCCCGCTATTTTCTTTTTAAATTCTTCAACAGCAGAACGTTCTAGCAGTGAAAAGACTTTATATGTATTCCTTTATTAGTAAAAGAAAGCAGAAATAATATGGTGACCCTTTTTTCGAGAATGACTCCTTTTTTCGACTTACTGAAAATTCGCAACGGCAACACTGGCGGCTAGTGTTAAGTGCAATTTGGCCTGATGAGTACATGCCTAAATATTGCAACTTCATCGTACTTAGCTCAATTAACAAACTCCGTGATTATTTAAAACGAGTTGGGTTGGTGCTCTTTAATATGCGTATTTTTTTAAATTTAGCACGTATTTTTTTTATAGTTCTAAAATTTGTTTCCCTCAGTGAGCATCCTAGAAACTGGAGATTTGAGACGAGTACGTACTGAAGACAAATCACACTGTACCGGAAAAAAATACCAAACCAGCATATATGGAGCCAGCAAAAATCACCTTTAGATGGGTTGTTAGTAGCGTACCAAGTGCAGAAGAGCTGGCTACACTTGGTGTGAACAGTTGGCGAAGAAGGAGAGTGAGTCTCGGCACCTGCTCACGAAATTGGAATGGCTTAATTTCCTCTGAACTTATTGATTTTTTCTATCGAAAATTTGCTTTTGTTCATAAAATTCGAGCGAAATTTTAGAAAAAAAATGTCTCTTATCGAATCGCAATTAAATTTTCATCGTTAAAAAAACTCTTTATAGTAAAAAGCCCTATTTACACATTTCTTTGTGTCTAGGCAATTCTCCATTAAAATTTTTACACGATTATATATGTATGTATCTACATATGGCATTATGACAACTACATACAGTGGCTTAAACAAGTGACAATGTTTTTTTTTATTTTTACATATTCACAATGTTCTTCAAGTGATTTTTTTTCTCTAAAAATATTGTTCAAGCAATAACTAAAATCAATCAGTTTCTATCTTTATACAAAATTTAAGAAAATTCAACAGATTTTTATTAAGATTTCAAACTGTTTATTCTGTACCTTTAGAACATGTTTGGGTATTCTGTGAACTTTGAAACTTTTAATTATAAGATTTTGGAAAATATTTTTATAGAAAAAAGAGTTAACTTGAAAAAAATTGTGAAAAAAATAACACGCGTTCATTCGTTGTAGTCACTGTAGGTTTAAACCCCAGTCAAGCAGCTTGGGTAATGTTGCGCTAAATAAACAAACATTCACCGTCTGGCTGCTAGACTGACCGAATGAACTCACCAAAAGCCCGCATCAGTTCAGTTCAGTCCAGTGTCACTTTTGCAGTGATTAACAAATCAAACTTGTCAAGAGTCAGGGGAGTTGCAAAGGGACTGGAGCTGCTGCGACCGTAGATCCATGTACATATTTACATACATATGAATTAAGAGGGGGCATGCGAGTGGCGGCAGCTGTCAATGTGACGTTTGATTATTTTTTAAGCGGTTGTAATTTTGATTTTGATTTATTTTTTGTTTTCTCTTTCCGCTTAATTTTTTATGTGATCTGATTGCGAAAAATGGCAACACCCAGCGCTCTGCAGGTGTTTGGTTGAATAATTTAACAAAAGCATTGAATAGAAAACAATGTTAAGGGGAATACATGTGAGTTGGATGATAAAGTGTTACAACATGTTCACCTAAAAGTTAAAACATGCAAAGTTAATGCTGTTTTTATTTGGTTTTTTTTTTTTGAATACTTTGCTAGACTACGACAATGTCGGTCAAAGCTGATGGAAATTTTTGAGCCAATGCTAAAACTCTGTTTTCATGGGGTGGAGAAGAAAAAAAAATATTTTTGGTTGAGATTTCTAGTATATTTAACACCGTGTTTTTGGTTCGCGAGTTAAATATTCATTTCTCAAAAAAGCGGGTTAAAAATTGTATGGCTATAATTTTTGAATATTGAATAATGATTTAATCCAAAAGTTCCCAAATTCATGCTTCAAACTTATTTACTGTTCGTTTTCATTCCATAGAATTCATTAAAGGGGGTGCCAAGCTTTCTGAGAACACTGAGAAAAAAATTTACCAACAATTGGTTAATATTACCAAATTCTAACTTGAAAAGGAATTGAAGAGATTATTTTTACTTTAAACAAATTTGGTTTGCCGATTTTTTTATTTGAATACGCTTACATATCCGCCTACTCGGGATCAAACCGATTCGTTAAAGTGATGAATTTTGATAGTGCAGTAATGCTGATTTGCAATATCTCCGCAAGGTCCTGTAGAGAGAGCTGTGTAAGGTGCTGTACACTCTATTCTTCTGACTATATTATTCTTATTTACCATGAGTCGAGGAACCTGCCTCTCTAAGTATTAATGCTGCAATAGTGGCTATTTATCGAGCATACATTCTAGCGGTTATAGATGTAGGATCGAGTTAAGAGCTTCGGTCGGGGAAGAGCAAAGAATGTATAGCTCCGCACTCCTTTGTAACCTTTGAAATTGCTTGAGCGCTGTAGTCCTGCTATGGGTAGGCCACCATACTAGAGCTCCGTAGAGCAGAATCGGGCCAACAATGGCAGTGTAGATCCAGTGAACTATCTTAGCTGAAATGCCCCACGATATACCGATCACCTTTTTACACGTGAAGAGCGCTGTGGCGGCATCCTGATGCCCTTATTGTGTTGCCATTCCAGAGCAGTTTGCTGTCAAGAATTACTGCAAGATACTTGGCAGTACGTTTAAATTGCAGGCTTGAGCCATCGAATTTAGGGGGTATAACAGCCGGTATTTTGTACCATCTGGTAAAAAGGACTAGGTCAGTTGACGCCAAGACTACCGTTTTAGTCCAAGTAACGGAGAGGCAAGAGCGGCTTCTACAAGATTACATAGAGTTTGAGGAAATTTTTCTAAACAGTTGATGATATCCTACGAAAAGTAATGGACGTAGAGCTTAGAGCTCAAGACGTCTCTCGACGAATCCTTGAGGTGGTTTACTGTATCTAAGTCTCACACTGACGGTTCTGGGGTGGTCCTTATATTCTATATATATGTACATAAGACACATTATCGCCTTAAAAAATAAATCTCTTCCCTTAACTAGTTTAAATCAAAAACTGAAGCAAAATTCTAAGTTTTTAAGAAAGAAAAATGATTTTTAATAATTTTAAGGACTTAACTTTACCATCGACCCTTTAATAAATGTAGTAAGTTTAATCTGATTTTCGGCTACAGCAATTTAAGTTCTATTAATTTTTAAATCAACCCAAACCTAGACCACTACGCGACGCTCATTTCATTGCTTATGAATATATCATAAAAAAAAATGAGCGAATTACGGGTAAATGCATTTAGAGCCCAAGCGATTTTAGCAACCAAACAGCAGATAATAAAAGCAAATAACATCCAATAAAATCCATTAAAATGATTTGGTCAGTTTTGTGTTGTCGATGTGGTTGTTGTTTTCGTGTGCAAAGTGTTAATGAATTTTAAATAAGTTAGAATGCGCTGAGGGAAATTAAAACGCGTGTTTATTTTGCGGTGGCCAAGCCGTTGGGAGTTGCAGCCGCTTCGTAGTACATACATAAATTCATACTTACATAACCAAACCAAATTGTACATATACACATGTCTGCATTTGCATTAACACAAACAAAATCGCCAATACTAGTACATATGTATGTGTATTTACGTATATCTCATTTCCACCTTCTGTGCTCGTCAACCGCTGACACTTTGTGCGGGCTCTGTTGGTTGACATGAAAGTGAAATTTTCCATAGACCTGGTCTGCTGCCACAGCGGTACAACGAGTGACAGGTAGGTGTGGTTTTGAAAAGAATTCAGTGGAGACGATGCGCAGACAGACAGGTATGTCCAATTTTAGGCTGGTAGAGGGTAAATTCATATTGTCACTGCTCCTTGTCGCCCAGCCACGATTAGATTTGACATTTTGGCTAAAATTTGTGAAATGCTAATGTTGTAAATTGACAAAAACAAAGCAAAACAATAATAATGTTGATTACATTGTTGTGTGCCATTTAATTTTATTGCTTTTCAAATGGACGTCCTGCAAGATATTTAACTTCTTGGATGGGGTTTCAGCAACGCATCAAAGCTCTACCCAGCCTCAGTGGATAGGATCGCTTGAATGCGGGTTGCATGATTGACTTAAATGCCATCCGTAACGTCTTTGGGGACTAGGACACAGTTTTACTAGAATGGGTACCGAGACACGAAGCACACGATGTCAATGAGTAGGCGGCCTCTCTAGCGAAACAAGTACATACCGCAGTATTACAAGGCGCGGAACCCTTTTGTGAGCTTACACAAAGAACACTTACAGGGGATCATAAATAACTGGGTAGACAAAATGTTCCTCTGGAATTGGATGGAATGTGCAGGACAGAAGCAAGCCAAAGGATTTATCTGTCTTGTAGATGAAGCTCCAAATAAACTACTTAAGTTAGGCGGAGAGGACCTCCAAACTCTCACTGGGTACAACACGGGACACTGCCTGCATTCGCTATCACCTCAGTAAATTAAATATTTCAGATACCAAGGTCTGTCGCTTTTGCGGGCTGGACGAAGAAATACCAGATCACATTATCTTCAAGTGTGTTGCTCTCGCTAGGTGCAGATTATCTTCTTAGGTGGTGCAACATTTCATCTCCCTGTAATTTGGTATAAAAAGCCTTAGTGGTGCTGATCTACATTGAAAACCTGCCCATATAGGGCGGAGGGCCAGCTGCAGCTGCTGAAGAAAATATGAAATATTTAAAAAGAAGTGTGAGTGAGTGTGATTTTGATAATATTTGGACGGGAAGATAAAAGTTGAAGGGATATTACAATTCTAATCCATTCAAGGCCGTAATCCTAAAATTAAATACATACATACACGACGAAATGAGAACCCTCTCCTATTTCGGAGACGGCAAAAAACTAATTTTATCTTACATAAAAAAAACATATGAAAAGTGGAAAAAGCAACAACAATTTACGTGGCGAACTTAACTCAGAGAGTAAATTACTGGCCTTTTAATCCGAGGTCGCTGGTTCATATCCCAGTGAAAGGTTATCAATACGTCGGAATAATTTTCTATAATTTTTTATAATTTTTTATTTTTATTTTTTATATATGTTACCGCATAACTTTGGACCACGTTAACCGATTTCTATAATTATTTTTTCAAAGGAAATGTGTTACCTCACAGGGGGTCTCATACCAATTTTGTTTAAATCGGATCATTGAATCATGAAGAAATTAACTATAATCTTAAATTTTTATATGAGAATTGAAATCGGTTTTGTTTATTGCTTAACAATGACTTGTTACAATGCAATTTCCTCAACATTTTTTCCTACATTTTTTCACCAGAAAGTTTTTTCTGTTGGCAAGAACATTTTTTTTTGAAACAGATTTACTAAAAGAATTTTCTAAAAACTACAGTTTTTCTTCCAAATGTATAGTTTTTCTTAAAGTAATGATTTTCGCAAAATTTTTTTCTCTACAAATTTTTGTTCTGTAATGCATATCTTTTTTGTTTCTAAAAGTATTTTTTTCTAATTTGTGGTAAATTTTTCTAGTTGCTGTAAAAATACTTAGTTTTAATTTTCTTTTTGTTTATGGTTTATATAACAATTCGAGCCCTAATCGCCAAAATAATATAAGCGACATTTTTGATGCAGAAATGCATCTAGATTCTCTAGGAATATTTCTGCATCAAAAGGAAAGTTTTGAAAAAATGTAGCTTACGTTATTTTGGCGATTAGGGCTCGAATTGTTATTGTTTGATAAAAATAGCTAATGGGAACACTTTTTGGGAAGCATGTTTCCTTTGGTCCAAAATTATTTAGAGAAATTCTCAAATAACGGACCGTATGTATGAAAAATAAGCAATCGCTTTTTCTTAAAATCGCATACCTTTCACTTAAATTTATTTGAACAAATTGAATAAAAGATATGAAATTTTAGGAAAAAGCACTTGCTTAGGTTTTATGCATACATAAGCCAATTTTAAGCTCGATCTTACAAAGTAAATTAGTGCGCAACATTTAGATATGTGTCTCCATGTTTCACAGCATGCTTTCGGTAAACATCGAATTTGTGGCACTGCGGTTGTTCAGTCTATTTTACATCATTAACAAGACAATAGGGGTATTCACGATCCAGTGCATACGGTGCATAGATAGCATAAATAGCATGATTGGTTAATTTTGTTGTTGTTTCATGTGTTCAAACAACAAAAAAATTTGTCACTCATGCTATCTATGCACCATGCTACGCAGTATGCACCGGATCGTGAATACCCCTAATGATACCTTCTTTTGATTCTTTTGCTTGAACATGCAACGAAAGAAAAAATCACATAAACGGATCAGCAAACCTGATAATTTTAATAAAAATGCAATTTTTTTTAAATATTGTAAAGAGAAATCGATATATTTGCACACTCGTTTTGCTATATCGTTAAACCACCAATTTATCTTTTATGATTCAAAATTCGGATACTATTTTAGATCAACGAATTTCTTAGCAAATGTGTTAGAGGCTATCTCAGCAGCATTCATAGTGCACTTGAGCACAAAGCTTTTCGAAGGCATACAAGTTTCCGCATTCAAGCGCCGTTTATCAAAACAAACTAATCGACATAAACAGCAGCGCAATCGTGAGATCAAAACTCGCTAGTGGCTTTAGTCATTCCTTCTAGAGCTTAAAGCTTTCTTAATAAAAGATGAAGTATGTTCCCTACCTGACGTCGTTAAAGGGCTACTTGAATATTGTTTTGTAAACTTATAATTTGACGTTTGGTCAGTCAACATGTCTGTTGTTCAGTGAATATTAAAAATTGTATATGTTTGTTTGTATTTGTTTGATTTCGCATCGCATTAATGTGAGGTGGCGTGTCTGTAATTGAGAATTTGTACTCAATTAAGATTAAATTCAATATTTGCTTAAAATTTGCGCACAACGGACAAAATAAGAGTAACAAAAACAACAACTGACATGCATGCACTAGACAAAACTCAATGAAATGCAAATGTAAATGTAGACTTGTTGAACCACATATGTAGATAAATACTCGTACACCCTCTCACACACACATAAAAATGTCATGCCAACTCAATTGGACTTTGTTGCTATTGCCATTAAACAATCACATACAATTACAATCAAAGTTTGTTGCATGCCATTTTGTCAGGACATCCAGCCATACGCAATTCCATACACTTTGCTCTACCATCCTCGCTCCCTTCACACAACTGCATTTGTTAGTCACGTTGCCTGGACATCAATCCACAAATGTGCACGCATCTCGTCGTAGTAATTTGCAAATTCATCTCAACTAAACAAATATGGACATAGATATATATATGTGTGTACATACATATGTATGCGTGCGTGCAAAACCAAAGTGAAAATAGTCGTCACATTACAATATCACCGAGTCTTTGAAGGTGTAGAGCTGGTGAGCTTGTTTGTGATGCCTGGTTGTTGATGGCACGCGAACGGAATGTTTGAAATGTATGTAGTTTGTTGTTGTTTTTATTATGCATGGTTGTCTGTTGACCACCAGCATGTCTGCTCTGTTCTGCTGGTCCAAATCATGGCCACATACATACACATGCAGACAGTTATGAAAGAGAAATGGTTATTTTGGTACCCGCATAGTCGCGGCCAAAAGTCTGTGTTGCGCGCATACAAATCAAAGCAGACATCAGCAAATATTCACATTAACACGACGGTGACTTGGCGGTGCGGAAATGGTATCTAGATAGATTTTTAGTGAACACTTTACGGGGGCTTTCAACTAAATTGGTAGCGTATGAGTTTAGTTGTTATCGAACTGGAAATTATTTGTAATAATCACTCATACGGAGGCGTGATCATCTAGACAGTATTTAATATTTTATAGATAAATTTTGTTTGAAATCAGTAGTCAAAATTTATTTTATAAATATTTTTCTAGTTATTAGGGAAACTAAGTATAAAACAATGCAATGGGTTGCCCGTTCTTCTGGGTATGAATATAGATTTGCACAACTATACCCAATCCGGAACCTTACGTCGGCCACTTGAAAAGCTATCTAGCCTTGGCTGAGGGGAAAAAACAACTTTTCTAGAAATGGTATGGAATTATTGAAAATCCACCTTTTTCGATCGGAAAACTATGGTTCACTTCAGGAGACTTCCAATAATAATACCCTATTGTTTATTTAACCATTTCCTAATACTAACGGCTTTTTATTGGTGGTGACGTACCTATAAATTACAGTTAGTATGAAAAAATGGTTAAATAAACAATTGGGTATTATTATAAGGAATCTCCTACAGAGAAGCACAGTTTTCCGATCGAATAGTATTGATTTTTAAGAATTGTATACGATTTCTACGAAAAGTTTTTTTTCCCCATATACATAGTATAATACATAGAAAACTTTGAGCGCTTTAAGCGACCTCTAAATATTTTTTGCTTCCAATATAAATAAATAGGGTATATTTTTTTCGACATAGAACAATCCTAGGGCGTGAACGCATTAAAATTCCGACTTTACTTTTTCACTAACATTTTTGGACCAACCTAGTATACACTATATAATTTTTATACTTAAATTTTTCCTACACGGTACAAATTTTTGCATCGGTAAACAAGATTTTTCTCTGAAAATTATCATCGTGCTTCACTAAAAGACCTTTGCCTTTTTCCCTCGTGTTTTCTTTTTAAAGCCCCAGTCAAAAAATGTCCGGTGCGACGTTGGAAAGCCCCAAGTCTCAAGTTTTTTTAATAATTCGGCTCATGAACTTTTGCGGTACATACATCTCGCGGGCAATGATCTTCGGGTTTCGGAGCGGTTTTCGCTGAATGCTGTATTTTGGCAGTCCCCTCAAACAGTTTTTTTTGCACTAGTAAATAGAAGAACATGCGACTAATACCGAGCGGGCTGAGCGTTTTGAAACTGAAACAATTTTAATTTCCTGGAACATACTAACGCTTAACAGGTTATATATCATAGGCCGTGTGGTATTTTCAGTTCTTCTATTCGATGTTGAACCGATATTTCTGTTCCTACCATACACGCTTCGTGGCATCAAACATCCTACATCCGCCACGGCCCGAGACATTTCATATTGCAAATCTAAGTTCTTCATATTTTGCCACGAGCTACCGAGATTCAGGCAGTGTACCGAAGCGTTATCAGCGACAACCAGCGAGAGGAGCTTTATCACCTGCTACAGATGTGCTGCTTTACCTGACTGGAGAAATCTGCATAAACAGACATTTTTACAGTTTGGTTGCTAAAAATGTAGCAGCTTAACACCTTCCCTGTCCAATGAGTCATATGTGACTCACGAGAGCGTGTTGAAATAAGTTCATGAGTCACATGTGACTCATTTTTGTGTACACTTTCGGACACATTTTTTGGTGTGAACGGTACGCGATATTTTTTTAAATGATACGTGGACGTACGGCAAAAACCCTTACGTAAAAATATATGAAAGAAAATTTCGAGATTTTTTTTCCTGAAAGTTCTCTTTTAGGAAAAAAGAAAAGGCGTACAATAAATATAGGTTAGGTTAGGTTAGGTAAGCGGGCTGCCTCCGCATGTGGAGGCACACTGGGACTCGACTAAGCTGTCCGTTGTGATGCCCTCAGAGGGGGGAGAAGAACGACACCTATGGCTTTTTGCCGGAGAAACGCTCCGTGCTCACAACGAAGCTCTTCAGTCGACTGATGTCCACCCGTGGCCAGAAAGACTTTGCCACCTTGCACTCCAATACCAAGTAGGTATCGAAACAACGATTCGAGTAAAAAAAGTAGTGTTTATCGAAACAAAAGTATCGAGTACATACTCGTATTTACATGTATCGGAACATCCCTAAATGTAACTCAAAAACAACTTTGCTCGATGTGTTCACATGTGACTCATTGAACGTGGCAAAGAAACTGTTTTGTCCTACGTCCATGAGTCACATATGAGTCATAAAATAAAATAACAACAAGTAGGGCATAGCCGAAGACTTCATACCTTTCATGAGCATCTGAAAATTTTACTTTAACAGATTACTGCATTTGAATAAATTTATATATTCACAGCAGGCATAGATAGAGGAGATACATATATAAAAAATCATATCTAAACAATCAGAGGTATGGAAGATATACCTTATCTAAGTGATTTTCACTACTGTGTGATCGGTACGTAAACCGGTAACACAATTTAATGGGTTTAGCTTTCTACATAAAGGAGATACATATATCGCAAAAACTGGTATCTGAACAATCAGTGGTACAAGAGATTATGATTATATAGCATAGATTTTGACGATTTTCTCAGTAGACTTTGTATTATTATTTAAAAAATAGCTTACGAAATTTATCGGTTTTAGCTGTCCAAATAAAGGAGTTTTACAGTAAAACCCCATGTCTGAACAATCAGTTGTATGGGGGCAATAAACAGGTTATAGTGACCCGATCTTTGTTAATTTTATTGTAAACTTTCTGTTGATAATGAGTGAAAATAGGGCGAAATTTCATGTTTCGAGCTACATAGATGGAGTAGTTATAACAAAAAATCGCATATCTGAACAAACAGTTGTATGGGAGCTATATGTAAAAGTTGTTAATGGGTGGAAGTATTGCAAAATTTCATGTTCCTAGGTGCATAAATGGAGGAGTTATAACAAAAATTCTCATAACTGAACAATCAGTTGTATGGGAGATATATGTTATAGTGACCCGATCTTTGTTATTTTCACTGTAAGTATTCTGTTAGTAACGAGTGAAGACGGTGCGAATTTTGATGTTTCTAGCTGTATAAATGAAGAAGTTATGGCAAAAAATCTCATATCTGAACAATCAGTTGTATGGTGGATATAGGTTGTAGCGACCCGATCTTCGCCATTTTCACTGAAAGTATTCTTTTGATAATAAGTGACAACAGTGCAAAATTTCATGTGTCTAGCTACATAAATGGAGGAGTTATAACGAAAAATCTTATATCTGAACAATCAGTTGTATGAGAGCTATAGGTTATAGTGACCCGATATTTGTAATTTTTACTCTAAGTTTTCTGTTGATAATGGGTAGAAGTAATACAAAATTTCATGTTCCTAGCTGCATACATGTAGAAGTTATAACAAAGAATCTCGAATCTGAACAATCGGTTGTATGGAGGCTATAGGTTATAGCGACCCGATCTTCGCCATTTTCACTGTAAGCATGTTTTTGATAATGGATGGAAATATTGCGGAATGCCATGTTCCCAGCTGCATAAATGGAGAAGTTATAACGAAAAATCTCATCTCTGAACAATCAGTTGTATGGGAGCTATATGTTATAGTGGTCCGATTCTTCCGGCTCCTACAAATGATTAATACATTATAAAAATACACCCACCTACCAAATTTTATCCGAATATCTCGAAAACTGAGAGACTAGATTGCATACAAACAGACGGACAGACAGACAGACAGACAGACGGACAGACGAACAGACAGACAGACGGACATGGCTAAATCGACTCAGCTCGCCGTTATGATCATTTAAGTATACATTTTAATGGGTCTATCTCTTTTTATTCTGGTACTTACAAACATCGGACCAAAGTTATAATACCATTTCATGCTCATGAAAGGTATAAAAACAAGTTAAAGCAATATATAACAATTTATAAAAATTATATGTTATGGTATATATGGACGTTCTTTAGCATATTAGAGCAAAAAACCTGTGGACGTGGGGCATTAACAAAATGCATTGTATGAGGACAGGGAAGTTGTTAAACGCATTTTCAGTATTATTTAATAACTTTATTCGTATCGAAATGTGTAAATTAAAACAGCAATCACAATTACAAATCACAGCCAAACAAAAAAGAACAGCTTAGCAAATTATAATATTTAAACATACGTGTTTATTTTACTATTTAGCCATTTCATTAAAATATACGCTCTACCTCTTATGGTCGCCGTGCTACATGTGGTATGAGTAATTGCAATTGGTCTATGTAGGTATGAGAATCCTACTCTCGAACAGCTACAGCTGTGTAGCATGCATTCAGGCGCTATTTGGTCAATACACAATAGTCAACTAAAGTAATAAAGCAAACAACAAAACATATATGTACGATACCAAGTAACGACACATTCATGTGTATGTACACGTATATGCATGTGTTTAGATGCAACAATATTTGTATAGATGTAAAGATGCAATTATTGCGCTTTGTGTCATGAGTTTAGCTCGCATGTATGCATTTATTTACATACAATAAATGAGTATACCTATATATGCGTGTGTATGTAGAAATTTTAGCATTTTCCATGCGGCTTTATTTGTGTGTTTTTAGTGAATTCGTTGGTGCAAGCAAGCAGTGAGGCATAGAGCAGCCACATATGATCATATACGTACATACATACATATTGATTTTATGCAGTTATGTGACGCTTGAAACCCCAATGACAAACCACGAACTTGATATGTGGCCATGGTCTCCATATGTATGAGATCAATCACCGGAAAATTGGATTTCCATATGTACACACAAAGCAAAGCCACACACATTCACATACATAAGTATGCATGTTTATGGCGTAGTATACGAGGCACTCAGGTGGAGTTAAATTTGTTGGCTGGCCAAAGGAGGGACTGAATGGTTACAATCTACAAACAGTCTGCCGGCATGTCTTTTTACGTGCACCTTACTACTTCGTATGATACAGAAAACAATTGAGGAGGTGTGGAGGGAGTTAAAAGTGGTCAAACAGAGGTAGTTGAGATTGCATAAATGCTCATGGATATTCACAAGTTTAACTCTATAGATTGACATTTCAATTTGGACTTTATAAAACTGTAGAAAATAAAAAAACTCTTACTCGTTAAGGAAAGTAGGAATGGCTAAAGATACATATCAATATTTTGTTTTTTTTTTTTAGATATATTTGCTTGTCATTCCATTTACTTACTGTGCATGCATACATAGATATATTTATGGGCTTATCACTGTGAAGCAAATGCCGAGCTTTGGCCTGTGGAAGTCAGCTTGATTGTCTCGATTAATGCATTGTTGACAACATAAGGTAATGTTAAGAACAAATGTTTAGAAGGGTCATAAGATAATTGTCTGTTGACATTGCTTTTTCTATACTTTTCGAAGGTCGTGCGCAGCCTTATTGCTCCCCCTGATCAACTGACTTACTGTCTGGTTAATTGTTTGTCGCGTGCCACAGTGCTAAGCTGAAAGAAACGCTCTCACTTACCCATGCATAGTTGAATATGTGCCTGATGGGCAATGCGTTGCCCGCAGGCAAAGCTCTTTTAAGCTTTCTATATATTTTGTATAGGCGCATGCCGAGTAAAAGCTCTCTCTGCCCATTGATGTTCTAAACTAGTCGGCAAAATAAAGAGCGCTTTTAAATAAAAGCTTTCAGGTAGAGCTTTTTAAAAAACATATTTCAATATCGCTATTATTAGAGGGCAAACGAGGTAAAATTTTCTAAGCAAAGCTAAATAAGAAGGCCTGAAACTCTCGCCGTTCTAAAGAAGCATCCGAAACAAGGGCTCCTAAAAGGCTTCCTTTTTATTTAATTTTGCCCACCGAGTTGTTATTTTTGTTGCTG
The DNA here is from genome assembly GCF_001687245.7 of Rhagoletis zephyria. Classification (NCBI taxonomy): domain Eukaryota; kingdom Metazoa; phylum Arthropoda; class Insecta; order Diptera; family Tephritidae; genus Rhagoletis; species Rhagoletis zephyria. The sequence continues at coordinate 24,068 of NW_016158467.1, forward strand.
TTGTAGGTCCTACTAAACCCTGCCGAGAGTCGAATTATCCCACAATCGTTGTCCTCAAGCTCAATTAACGGTAGGCTCAGAAAACGTACTATTTTGACGGGGTCAAGGGGTGTTGAGCGGACACTTGAAGAGGTGTTTGGCATCATGTGGAGAGCCTTCACATGCTACATTAGGTACATCAGGATGCAGTATGGATATGTAGGAATTTAACCTACCACAGTATTCAAATCCCAATAAAGGCAGAGTAACGCGTGTCTCTTTTGGCAAATGAAACTCTTCCTCAGCAGTTGGTGGGGTTAAAACTCTGATGACGGCGTTCATTGGACGGAAGTTGGTGAAGGTGGCGACGGTTTCCCGATGATTTTCGGGTATAGTCTGTCTAGGCAGTGCCGGGTCCAATGGTTGTGTCACAACGTTCAGGAACTTGTCCTTCAGTTCGTAGAGAAGCCTTCTGACGTCCCACAGTAGGGGAAAAAAGGTTCCTGTGGACAAGTTAATTTTTTGAGCCCAAATATGAACCGATTTCAAGTTTTTTTTTTTTTAATGAAAGAAAATTAAATTTCACACAATATAGATGGCCAAAAAGGTCATTACCGCCCCCTACGCCTGCAAAACGGCTATTGGCAAGAAATTGGGCCCAAATGACATATAGTGCAGTGGATTAATATATTTAGCAATGATACGTTCAATCTTATTCTACGGCGTCACAGTTTGACGGACATCATGGGACCTAGGTTCAAAGGGCGGCATGCATGCTAGTCACAGGTGCGTTGCCATCCACACTCACCAAAGCCATGGAAACACTTCTAGACTTTCTGCCCGCAGAACTTTTCGGAAGCTACAGGCGAGCTGTAATGCAGTAAGAATAAATGCACTGTCAAAATGGAAATACACCACATTTGGTCATACTAACATTTTAACCAACCACCCCAAAATGTTTAGGTCCCCAGATTACACAACACCACTGCCGAAAATCGAGGAAAAGCTCTCCACTCATATCACTTCGAGGGAAGACTGGGAGGACGACTCGGTGAGAAGCTTCCAAGATAACTCCACAGCCATCTATACGGATGGATCTAAACTAAATCTAGAGGGAATGTACTTGGAGGACCCCTCATTAGACCTTTGATTTGGGCTGCCAGACCACTGCAGTGTCTTCCAAGCAGAGCTCGAGCTTTCATCTGGCATCACAACGGACCCACTGGGTCTAAGTGTACCTCTTTCCTACGTTCGATTAAGCAGCCATTTCTCTAACCTAAGCTATTTTGTTCTAAAATCAAAATTTGTTATGAATCACTGCGTCCTTTTGAGCCATCAGCTTTGAGGGACCAGCATGTAATTGGGTTTGGTGTACAAAGTGAGTGACTTTTCTAACACATTTGCTTGTATTCCTAAGGCCAAATTTATTAAGTTTTGTAGCCACCTAACAAAAATGTTATAAATAATAAAGTTGAATATTCGACTACTTGCTTAGATGTCAGAGTGAGAAAAATTAAATTGCAATGAAATGAGATAGGCAAAATTATTTGGAGCTACAGAAAAGAGTAAACAAATTCCTAAGGCAAATAGTAAATTTTGTTTCCGCTTTGAACGTTGAAAAAATGTAAAAATTTACACATAAATATATTTATATTAGGGTGGTCCTTAAAACCAAATGAAGGATTTATTTAGGTCTCACCCCCTCAATCGGTAATACCACTTTCACAGTTATCACATATAGATAAATGTTGGTAAGGCGTGTCGCACAGGGGGGGCAATGTACATATTCCTCTATAGAGACTCAAAATATTAAATTTTTTTTTTTCATATAATACCCAAAATCGATACTACCGTAGCCGAAGATATCACATATAAATTTTAGTTCCGATTGGGGGTGGGCAGGCGAGGGGGAGGGTGAGACTGGAAAAAATTGTTCATTTAATTTTTTAAGGACCACCCTAATGTACATATATATGCACTTACCTCAAAGCTGCATAGTGGCGATGCCTTTTCCCAACTTTGTCTAACGAAATTTTCGCAATTGCAACTGAAATGAAAATAGAAAACCAAACGAAAATACAGCGCATTTCAATGTCATTGAATATTTGATGAAAACAAATCGAATTGCAATGAAATGGGAAAAACAAAACTCACAAAAAATTTACAAATAAATAAGCAATGAAGACATAAAAAAGACAAATGAAAAATGTGTTTTTTTCTGCAAGAACTTTGCTTCTAAAAATAAAATAAAAATAAAAAAATAAAAACAATTCGCTCTTTGCCCGTGTGTAGCAAAAAGTAGCAAATCATCTAAAAGTGGAAAATAGTAAAATTCAAAAATAGAAAAAAGTGCAGGTAATGCAAGCAGTGAATAAACAAGTTGCGCGCGAAAATTGCCAAACAGACTTGGAAAAGTCAAAGCTCCAAAAGTCAGACGTCAGCCAAATCTCGCGTTGCTGAAACGTGATGCGACTGAGATATAGACAATAAATGCGCCGAGTAGTAGTGAGAGTTAGCATTGAAAAGAGTAGCAAAGAAAGCAGCGAGTGCATGCCATGCCAAGATACCTGCCAGCTACCTGCTATTTTATATTCGCGGCCAAGGTGTTCATGCTGCAGACGATAGTAAAACCAACGTCGTGCAGGGAATAAGTTAGGCAGTCTGGGCGCCAGAAAAAGGAAGAAAAGTAAGAAGATAATTGAAGCAGGTGTTATGACCGAAGCAGCTAACGCCCGCACTCAGCAGCCAACTGGGGATCAGTTCAGCCAACCAATGCATCATCAGCGCACTTATTTTATGGTCTATCATATTTACATCCTTTTTCTACTTTTTCATTGAGTGAACGTTGTCTTTGCTTTTACATATACTGCAATTGGGCGTGTCTATGGTTTAGGTGTGGTAAAGGGTTTTTATACATACAAGTACATAAAATGTGCTTCCATTTTAGACACTCGAAGACATTATTTTTTATTTTAACAAAGCAGTTACTGCACTAAAGGCAGTAATTTTGCTTTCAGTGAAAAACAATCAATGGAGTTCAACTACCATCTATCGCACACGAAGAGCTTCGTCTCCATCTAAATACCTACGTAACTATTACCAATGTTTATATAATGCTTCAATTCATTCTAATTCAAACACTGTTATTTGCACACACACATGTAAACACATTCTTAAATCGAATTGAAACTTTTAACCGCGCCACCATAAACCACATTTTGAATGCGAGTTAAGAGTTGTTGAATTGAAACTTTTTATTAAGAATTTTTAGAAAAATTTCTGGTATGCAGTTTTGTAGCCCATTCAATTTAAGGACAAAAAAACGCAAATTTCAAGTGGCTTGAAAATACCGTTGATTTTTGACAATTTTTTTTTTGTTGACGATAATCTTCCATATAAAACAATTGTCAAGCCCCCTTTGTATGGCAAAAAATTCGTGACACCGTCAGCAAAAAAAAAAATCTTAAAAATAAACGATATTTTGTAGCCAATTGAAACTTGCACTTTATTATCATAAAATTTAATGGGCTACAAAATTGCATACCAGAAATTTTCATTTTCTTTTTTTTGCGAATAGAGTATACGTATACAGTATATATTTTTAATTTCATCTAAATCTGATTATAAATTAGTATGTTCCGAATGTGGTGCCATTTAGCGGGCCAATGTTGTTCTCGTCACATTTGCAGTTACGTTAATTTCATGGAAACCGGACGGGAAATATAGATTTTATGATCATCTCCAACCTAGCGCCACCTAACCGATAAATTTTTCATAAAAGTACATTTATCTCGCCGCACCCCCAGAATACGGTTCTAATTTCATCAAAATCGGAATACAAATACAGATTTTCTGAATGCGAAATGACTCAGGTGCCCCTAATGGGCAAGGATATAGCCTAGGTCCGTGCCACAGGTCTAAGGAATATAAGGTCCAAGTTTGTTTGAAATCCGCTCATAGGTTTTTGAGTCAAGTGTAAACAAAGAAAGTGGTTACAATTTTATATATTTTTTACATATATAACCATAGGTATATATATATATATATATATAGGTATGTCAAAGCCTCGACATGCGATTAATATTGCTAAAAACCTACTAATAACTATTAGAGCTATAAAATTTGTCTGCCCCCTACAGTGTGCGGTACTTCCGTGAATGACAATGCAGCCTCTAAGTAAAAAAAATTAAATAAAATCAGAAGAGCTATAAGAGAAAGTACAACACAACAAAATTTAAGTACTTTCTATAGCTACATACAAAAATAAAATTGTGCAGCATATCCTTTATTTCATTCACCTTTCTTAACACCACGCCAGTCAATATGAATCGAATATTCAGACTACCTACGAAATGTGAAATTAAACCGCTTCAATACCGGCAGTCAGACACAAGCGCATTTGGTATTCAACCGCTGCGGCGACGTGTAAGCCGAGCCATTAGGAAATACGAGAATTGACTACGAAGAAGGTGAATAATATCGCAAGTAAAGGCATATAAAAGGACATTTGAGAAGAAAGTGTATGCGAGAGAGGCAAAGCGAAGTACCTAATAGAAAAAAAAGATACATACATAATAGCAGGAGCTATGAAAGTTATTATTATGGTCATGATTCCGGAGCTACATAAGCTTATAGGAGTAAAAGAAGTATTTGAGAAACGTAGACTTTAGAAATAGAGGTGTATTATGAGCTAGGAGCTATGCCCCGCAGGAAAGTTGGCAGGTTTGTTTATAAACATTAATAAATGTCTTAAAAAATATATCGATACACAGATAAAAATACATACATACATATATCTATAAAGAATTCGGTAAATGCTACTCTATTTTAGTAACAGAATTGCTGACAATTTCGAGCAATAAATTGTTAAAGATCTCGTTAAGAATTCGATTAAAATGTTAATATATCGAAAATTATACTGGTAGAAATTTACAAAATTGTCTTGAAGTACATATCGGTAAAAATATATGTAGGTACATACATACATATAAAAGAGCAACAAGGGGAATATCATTTAATATGCTGAAAAACGATAACGATATCGGCAAAAACATTAGCGATAACTTTATCGATAACATCATGTAAGAAACATAATTTCAAATTTTCATTTTCATTCGTTTTAAAAAAAGTATGTCGACGACGTTATTAATACGAATTTCCTGTTTCAGGAAAAGAAACTAATGACAGATGGATACAAACACCGATTAAAGATTCGATAATCATATCGATAACGATGTAGAGATTGATGATTTAAAGCAAAAAGTCGATAAATTAACTGAAATGTATAGTGATAGTAATACCCAAGATAACGTCGGCGAAAATATCGATAACGTTACATATAAATATATGGTATCGTTAAATATATCGATAAATATATTACCAAACTTTAATAATAAATATATAGGTGAAAATTTCGATAAAATTTAGATCTATAGTGATAGATAATTTTAAGCAATCGATAACAATGAAAACAAAAATTAACCAAATATTTTTTTTAAGCAGAAAAGGGATAATCGAATGTCATATAATGTGTGCCCTTTCCTAGCCATTTCCTCGCTGAGCTATAGCTGGTCTAAGTCGAAATTTTTTTGATATTTTGCTATTAAAAAAAGAACTAGTTTTTTCAAACCATGATATTGATATTTAAAAGACCACCCTAATCTACATACATATATACATATGCGAAAATCTTACGGGTGTTTATTGGTGTTGTTGGATTTTTACACACTCTTCCTTATGCTCATATATTTATATTACTTTCTTCATGTATATAACAATTTTAAAATGAATTTCGAGTGTGCCAATAAAAGTTGTAAAAATGGAATTGTATTTTCTCATATCATAGTCATATTTTTCTCACCATAACTTTTTTTTCGTTTGGTGGCAAACTAGTTTTATTACACCAGATTCTTTCGTTTTGGTAAGAAGAACATTTTCACCATTTAGTTTTGACATTTTGAAATAATTTAAATTGTTAATATTGAAAGAATTGCAAAATTTCAATTTTTTTTTTAAATTTCGTGGCACACTATTGAAACTTTAGAGATATGTTGTATTTGATGCCAACGTCCATTGCCTCTATTAAAACAAAAAAAAAAAAAACAATTATAATTTTAATACTTTAGCGATTTTTTCCGGCGAGAGAAGTAAGTGACACTAAAAAATAACTCCTGGGATTTGCTTATATATTTGCTTATACATCAATATTTTTCTTAAGTATCGCATACCTTTATTACTAGTCCACTATGAGCTTCACGCACTTCCTCTTTTCATTCAAACTGACGACCAAATTAATTGGAACTTCAGAAAAAAAGTCAGATTTGATTTAAAAAAATTCCAACAAGGCCAGCAACTTCATTCGTCATGCCCCACCGCCAAACTAGTTCTGGTCCAACGCCACGTTGCCATTTCTGCGGTTCCGTAAATCATGATGTCTTGCGGTTTTGTGGCTGACTAAAGTTTTCTCCAACGTGCGCATATACAAGCATAGTACATACATATGTACATATACTTACTATACACACGCTAGTCAATATTTGTAGCTAGTTATCGATATGCCAGCATCTATCAGCTAATAGTTTGCCATACCCAGTCAGAGGTGGAGGATTAGTTCACTGAAAAGGACCAGTTAGTTAACCCTGAAGGTTGAAGTCGTGGTCCCTTGGCTCCTTCAACGCTCTGGACAAGCAGAGTCAAGTTTATGGAGAGCTTAAGGTGCAAAGTTTGCAGACGTCTCAATTGCCATTTACATTATTTAAAAGTGCAGTCGAACCAATGGCAATGCAGCTTTTCATTTTCATGTGCGCAAACACAAACATGCACATACATGCATATGTATGTCTATAAGCAAGAATATATAGTTACGCGCTATTCACAAATCGCTGCCATAAACTGTTCGATACAGTTTTTAAACCCATACAAAATTGCAATTTCGCAAAATAATTTTCTATGCTGTACCTGAGAGAGAGAGAAAGAGCGAGAGCGAGTGGTGCAAAAAAGAAAATAAACATGAAAATGCCGTTAAAAGTAGCAACAACGATTTGTGGGTGACAGCAGGTGTAGTCGTGAATTGTGCAGAGTTTTTTGCTTTACCAGCTGCTTCGAGTTTTTTGTTGCGCCTTTTTTGTTTTTTAATTTCCTATTTTTGCTTCCGTTTTCCTGCACTAGTATGTGGTCGTAAATTTTGATCGAGTGTTTAGCTTAAATATTGTTCAATGATTGCAATGTGTGAGCGTAAATATTTATCCAGCATATGCTTGTTTGCGAGTATGTGTGTGCTTCCATACCCTGTGCATGTGTTTTTGTGCGCTTTTGCCTGTTGCTCGGACTGTTCATTTTATTGGCGTTGCTGCTGATATTGACTACTGTCGATATTTTGTAGCCAAATATTTTGTAACGTTTTCAGTTTTCTTTACACTGAATAAAAGGCAAAAGAAAGTTGGCTTTGTTTATTTTTCTTTTCTACCAGCAGCAGCATCGTGTCGAGCAAAACAAATTAAAAACTAATTAAAAGCATTTTAGTTCAACAATACTTAATAGCAGGGTCCATTGAGCATAAAGATTTAGCTTAGGGTGCATTTGAGAAGGGCATGCAATGAAGTCACACAAGGAATAATACGAAAAGGAGCTACCTAAGCGGAATGTAGCAATGCGTTTGTATAGAGGGTATATTGAGGGTGTAATAGGCATAACTATACAAATATGTACATACCGATATATTGACGACTGATTGTAGCAGAAGTAAAGTAGAGATCTCATTTAGTATGAGAGACGATGCTCCCACTAAACCGGAGCTAGTGTGGGAGTGATGGCAATGAGCGCAACGGGATCTAGGGGAGCGGTGAAACCTATCAAAAAGGTAGAAATATCTAACTTTGAAAATACATATACCAACATTTTTCACTTGCGCGACGGGAGAGATAATTAAATATAATCGCAAGAAACAGTCAATTAAATGCGCTGGCAAAAATTCAACCTCCACTCCGCATCAGACAAAAGAATAACAATTATTAGGTTTCAAGACCCTCAAGTCACCCTTAGTTGATAGTTCACCATCAGCCAAGTTACAACAAATGATAGATATCGTCATTGAGTCGTCATTACAAATTATCAGAACTAGCATACCATTGGGTTACGTAAGAAATTCGAGGAGAAGAGCAAAGTCTGTTTTTATTCCGATGATCAGAATGAAGAACCCACTTCAAACAAGAGATTTCTTTTGGCGCTGTAACCGCCTAAGCGATTTTGGCCGAGTTCAGCAAAGCACGCCAGTCGTTTCTCGTCTGTGCCAACTGACACCAATTGGCAACGCCAAGTGAAGCCAAGTCCTTCTCCACCTGATCTTTCCATCGCAGTGGGGGCCTCCCTCTTCCTCTACTACCACCAGCGGGTTCCGAGTTGAATACTTTCAGAGCTGGAGCGTCGGTGTCCATTCGAACGACATGACCAAGCCAGCGGAGCCGCTGTATTTTAATTCGCTGCANGGCCTAAAGCCACACTGATAAGGTCCAATCAGCTCGTTGACGGTGGGCTTCAGCCTTTCGCACAATACACTCGAAAAGAACTTATAACCTATGCTNACGCTCGATAAGACCTTGTAACCTATGCTTAGAAGGCTGATCCCGCGGTAGTTGGCGCGAATGGCGGGGTCACCTTTCTTGTGGATTGGGCAGAGCACACTTAAATTCCAGTCGTCGGGCATGCGTTCATCTGACCATATTCTGCACAAGAGTTGATGCATGCACCTTATCAACTCCTCGCCGCCGTACTTTAATAGCTCAGCTGTCAGGCTGTCAGCTCCAGCGGCTTTGTTGTTTTTCAGCCGCGTTATTGCTATACGTAACTCGTCATAGTCAGGCGGTGGAACGTCGACTGCGTCATCATCGACTCCGGGCTCGCTTTCTTCTTCTCCACAACCTCCCGTGCTGCTACCATTTAGTAGGGCGGAAAAGTGTTCAGTCCATAATTTAAGTACGCTCTAGACATCAGTTACTAGGTCACCATTATTGTTCCTACAGGAGTACGCCCCGGTCTTTAAACCTTCCGTAAGTCGCCTAACTCTCTGGTAAAATTTTCGGGCATTCTTCCTGTCGGCCTTTCAGCATTTCAAGCTCTTCGCACTCACGAATTTCGGCTTCTCTCTTCTTATTGCGGCAAATACGTCTCGCTTCCCTCTTCAGATCCCTATAGCCGTCCCAGGCGGCATCTTTTTTCTCTGCAGCTTCCTTACACTCCTCATCGTACGAGTTGTTCTTTCGGGCTCACTGAAATCCGACTACTTCTTCGGCGGCGGTGCTTAATGAGCGAGAAATGTGGTTTCACTGTTTTTATTTATTTTATTTACTGTTTTTTTTTTTAATTTCAAGTTTTTTTAGATCTAAAAAATTATTTACAGTTAACAGGTCTTTAAAATTTATATTCCCGCATTTAAATAAACTTCAAAGGCTTTGAAAGCTCGCTAACCCCATTCATCTGCGCAGCGAAACAGTTTGCGCTTTTGACCACTTCAATTTGTGCATCAATTTATTTAATTACAATTTTCAAGTGCAATGCCACAAATTATAGCGTCGCATTATTTAGTTGTTATTATTGTTTCAAGTTTTATGCGCTTGCACTTGTCAATCGAAATGTGCATGTGTACGTGCTTTTGACGCAAATTGTTTAAATGCCACTTGAACATGAACATTTGAAACATTTTCGAGTTGATTGGTGCATCAAGCCTTGCATTTTGATTTGCTGTCGATGCGATGTACCCGCGTAAAGTGCTGCAACAGTATGAGGGCGAACCAACCATACCATCACCACCAATTATCACAGCGCGTGCCGATGACATTTAATCGCTGCCAATAACTGCTAGTCGAATGTCGGATGTGTGCAACGAATACGCGATTGGAAAAATTTCATACAGCCGAGCAGTGCGTTGGCAGTAAAGTGGATACGTTCAAATGAATTGGGGGGTTAGGAGAGTTGGGGGAAAGTGGTTAACTAACGGCCACTAGCCACTCATTTACCCTAACGAAGTGCATAAAATTTCCAATTAGTGCGACTGCTGCCTGTTATCCGCCACACTTGTGTTGCATTCGAATTGCGTTTCGCATTCAAGTAGACAGACGAAAGTGCACCCACCACGTCGTATACGTAACCAGTTGAGCGCCTATGTCTACGTCTGTGCCAGCGTTGTCTATGAACTTGGCAACTGCATTTCCATTGCAACCATTGGAAATAATGCAAAGCGGCTGCTGAGCTGGCGCCTACCGCTCTTTATATGCTATCTGCCTACCTCTTTCGCCGTCGATAACGTAACGATTGGCTGCACCGGCTTACGCTGTTCCTAACCTCGAACATTGTCTGTCCGTGGCAGTTGCAGCAAATTATTACCGAAATTTTTTAATAAAAATTTCTGCATTCGACAATAGTGTGGCAATGCTTTGGTGTTGTTTTTCTTTTTGTTGCTGTTTGGGGCGCTTGCATGCATGACTCGCTCGTAAGTGGCTACTTTTTGCAACAGTTGCATGCGTGTTTTGTCGAATTTTCAGGCTTTGCTCATTTGAAGTGTGCAAATGCATTAAAGTGCTGCATACATATTTGCTCATTCTGCTCATAATTTTTGTTGTTGCGAATTTTTGTGTCTGCTCTTGGAATTTAGTGAAACAACGAAAAGTGCTGATTTTCAAAATTTTCAAATTTTGCAAATGCCAGTTTCGCTTGGTTGATTCCAGTTGCGTTTAATGTTGACTACTTAGTAGGCTTACGTTCTTTATGGTTCGAAGCATGTTGCTTTAGCAATCATACTAATTTTTTCCTCTGATCTTTTCTGAATTTCTTACTTCACCTAAGCTAAATATTTAAGTATTTGTATAAGCAATTAAAAATATAAAAACTGTCACTGTCATTGCATGGGACATTAACCAGCACCGCGCAACTGTTTTTTGTGGAAAATGTCTAAAAGTCAAGCGAAAATGCGCCATCAGTTTGGCCATGTGTGGTTACATATGTATTTACTTAATTATAGTTTTTTTATTGTTTCCTTTTTTTTGTTGACCCAATTTCAATGCATAAATTTATGTCCGTTCTCTAAGTACATAAGGATTAGTTATAAAAACAAAGGCAAAATAAAACTAACATGTAAGCTAACATAGAAAATCACACATGTGTGCTTTAATTAATATGGATTGACATTGGAGTTTCTGTCGCTTGCTATCTGACTAATGTCTAAGTGGAGAGTTGCCATATCATTTGAGGCAGAAATGGCAGCGACATAGCAGAAAAGAACTTTCTTCCGTGTTAGAAAGACATTTGCTTTTTTTCCAACAGAAAAAGTGTTGGCAGGACAGGAACCGATACTGAGGTTTTTTCTGGCATGCAACTTTTCATGTGGAACTATTCTATTTCGCCGAGCGAAATTAGTCGGTAGTTTTTTTCGCTATAAACTAAAATCATTAGGTTTATTTTTTATTGTTATTGAAATATGGAAATATGTAAATTTAAAAAATTTGGATTTTCTGAATCTAATAAATATAATAAATATCTTACATTTAAAATTAGGTGGCAACCCCTTTTAAAAGATCCGGATGCAGAGTACACATTTTTAGTGTGTATGTGTGAATACATATGTATGTATAGATGCTCGATGAAATTAATAGGAACAAAAGTTTGTATTACAAAAAAAAGTGGCAACTCTCATGGAAAATATTGCTGGATTTAGACTCAATTAATTGTTAAAAAGCTTTCTTTTAGTAGTATTACTTAATAGCTTACTTCTTTAGGATAAGCATAAGAGATCCAACCATCTATTTATGGGAGAAAAATAACAATTTTTTGGTATACTTAATTTCAATTTGACTTTTGATCTCAAAAATGATGTTTTTTTAATGAATTTGATGAAAATTAGTTTTTGAGCAGCCACATCCAACGCGGATACTATGAACTTTTAGTATCATAATGATACATCTATTATCTCACGATCTCTACTGAAACTTTTTAATATATTCCCACGATTGCTGTATAAGAATTGCTGGAACGCGTACCGATTTCTAGTAAAGTTTTGTTTCGATTGCTGAAAATTTTCTTAAATTCTTTTGGGAGACTATGTTAACGACTTTAGCTCTTTTCGATTTTCAGTACATAGGAAGCAAAAAAAGTAAAATGAAATTGTGAAAAATTTTAAATTTTATAGATTAAATTTTTTTCATACTGGCTGAATAATTTTTTTTTATGTTTATGTTGTTTTATTATGTTTCTGCACTTGAAAATTTTATAAAAAAATTCCACTTTCTTATACAAATTTCTATTATTCGGTAACGCCGTTTCAGTACATACATATTAAATATATTAAACTTGTATGTGTGTAAAGCAAAATTAATTTCACTGTGTTGCTTTTTACACTACACATGTTATCCATAAAATCCTTGTAATACCAAAACATACTTTCTCCACTTTGGGTGCCTAAATTTTGTTAGCCCACTAACCGCAAGCATCCTTATTAGCGTCAGCAAAACAAACGAGTGACCTTTTAGAAAAACTAACAAAACCCTAGTCACATACCATACACACATATACGGCATGTGTGTGGTAAATATATCATAGAGTGCATGTGTTTGTATGGTGTTGGGTGCCGCCCAAGCAATTTTTGTCAACCATCTCCACCCACAACCATATAACCAAAATAATATGCTACTGTGGTCCACCCAACCACTCTCCATCTCCCCAATTTTTTTTTCTGCTTGTCATGGTTGGCCTTTAGCTAATTAATTAATTGTGTGACCGTCGCTGTTGACCAGTAACTAATTTTGATATTTACGAGCCCAGTAGCAACAGCAGCAGCACCGGGGCAAGTGAACAGTTTTATGTATTTCCGTATTTATGCTTAGACCCTTGTAAGTATAAGTATGCGTTGATACCAGTAGATATGTTTTAGTGTTTCTGTAGCTTTGTACAAGTATATTGTGTAATGTCACCGACGAGGACCGCCCTTTTGTTGATTTTTCGCACTAAATTTGCTACAGCTGACCGCTATTAATATTCTATGTTGTAGTGTAGTGTGTGTAAGTAAGCGCCTTTTGGTATGCAACATGAATATTTTTATATATTTTGCTGCTGTTGTTTGCTGTTTTTGTTGCTGGCATGTAACATAACTGTCGTCACGGTCGGTGAGTGCTTACACACATCTTACGCAGGGCAGCACATAACCAAGCGCAGGGTCTTCATTTCAATTCAGCTACCGGTTACATACATTTTGGGATGCTTGGTTGTGTTAGTAAGTATCTATGCATGTACGTGTATAAAATTAGTGCTTACAAAATTCCACATAGTTTTTTTTGGCACATTTGCCTGCAAAATATCTGTCTATAGCAATAAAAATCACTTTCGTCATGCTTGCTTTATAGATACAGAATAAAACTTCGTTGTGTACTTTTGGGCGCCCACTGCCCACTGTCTACACTGCCAGGACACTCAAAAGAACATACATTTGAAGCTATATGCATTTGAATGTATTGTGCGCAGCGACAACTTTGATTTTTTGCTATTTCCCATCACTTTTCTGCTCTTCCATTCACATTTGCTTTTCTCATGTCTGTTTTGCATTTGCTCTTTGCCTATTTTTAGGCGTTCACAATTTTATTATCCTAACAAATTAGTGAATTTTATGTAATTGCCTAACCATTCAACTGTCTGCATGGCTGACTGGTCAACAGCATATTTGATTTCTCGCTTCCAGTACATTGCGCACACATAGCCGCGGCGTAGTAAAGTGAACTCTTTTTGCTTGTGCCTTTCTCCAGTCAACCAAAGAATTTGGTTGTATTTTTTTTTTTTTTTTTGTTTACTCTCAAGTAAACGGAAGTGTCATGGAAATTGTGAAATGAATCGTTTCGGAAATATTTACTTACAGCATCTGCTTTTGGTGGCTTTAAAAGCTGCTTCCTGATGCTTCCATAAAGTGTAAAATAATCGATTTTCAATGCGTGCGACTAGTCAAATAAATACAAAAAATTAAATAGGCAAAAGTGTCCACGGCTACAGTAAAGATATTTTCCGCTTTCTAGCTTCGGGTTGCGGATGACAGAAAGTAACGAAAAGCTCTATATCCCTTTTTCCTGGGTGTTGATTTGAGGAGGAAAAAGCATGGTGTCCTGCTGATAACAGACGTAGCGGGAGTTTCGGAAGTACCTACTGGAGTACGTTGCGTTGCAACGAATTATTTAGCATCTAGAATCCGCACTGGATCTAGCGAGCTAGGAAAAGGAACGTTTGCATTGGGTGAAAAAAAAGGTGTTGGTCCGTATGAAATTCGATAGCTAATTATGAACTCAGTAATCCGAAATACTACCACATCATCTGGGAGAGACAAGCAAGGACGAGTTCAAAGAAAGGAAATATACACAGAATGAGAAGCTTGTTATCAAACGGCGAAAATTCGGAAGAGACAAAAGTTTGTATCTGCCTGCTAGACCCAGCAGGTAAAATTCTGGGGCATGTAATAGCGAAGCGTCTCGACAAGGAAGTCTAAGAGAAAGTGGAAATATCAGCAATTTATTTCAGGTTTAGGAAAGTAAAATCCACCGTGGATGCGGTGTTAGAAGTCATTAAGTTAACACGGGATGCAAGAAGCGGTAGCCGGTGGCTGGGAGGAGCAAAATAATATTGTGTGATTGTTATTTTAGACATCAAGAACGCATTAAACTCTGCCAACTGGAGAATATTGGAATTTCATACTACGTTCGAAGATTAACACGAAGCTATTTAGATTCGCAAGTGTTGGGGTACGAAACGGAAGATAACCTACAATGGGCTGAGATAAAAGGTGGCGTTCCACTTGGATCCGTACTTGGTTCCTTGCTATGGAGCATTATGTATGATGGAATTCTTCGTACCGATGTGTGCGGTTTGATTAAAAATTAGCTAAATGGCTTCGGGTGCAAGGTAGCCGAGCAAAAAACAGAAGCAATACTCTTATCGAGTCGTAAAAAGTTAGAGTAAGCAGCGCTGAAAATTGGCGACAACCTTACCATGTCGAAACCCACAACTAAATACCTAGGAGTGGTGCTATAAAAGCATCTTAATTTCAGCGACCGCTAGTGCTATGCTTAACACGCGGAGACCGAAAGAACAGAGGAGTCTACTCTTAGCGAGTCTGCTTAAAATCCAAATACTATATGCGGCCTCAATTCGGGCAAAAGCGTCACAGTGTCCAGCATACTTTCGTGGAGACAACTCAACATACCATTTGTGATCGCTGCCAGTTTGCAGGACCTTCGGACGAAGCAGCTTTCGTTATCGCCAGTATGAAACAGTAGATAAGCTGGCGAGAGAATCGATTCTCCTAGCCTCCGCTCCGCATGCTCTAACTGGAATAGACAGACATCGAGCCCAGCAATACGTCGGGAAAGCAGCATACCAAATATGGTATCCAAGATTAATAGAACGCATTGCGAAGTAGATATTCACCTAAGTTAGTTCTTGTTTTACGGCATACCTGTTTGAATTCAAACGTGAGTAGACGTCCGCCACGCATTCTTTGAGCTCCTCGATTCGATCGGCAGGTGACTAATTGAGCCTATTCGCGAGGGGTGTTTACGCCACAGTCAGTAGTCGAATATATGATGAAAGGAGCCAGTGACGTGGCGAAACCTACAAGGGGTAGCCCAGGACTGAGTATAACCGACTGCAACGGAGGTGCGAGCCTAGTGCCTAAACCGCCTCCCGACGGAATACTTGACGGTGGTACCAGTAGGATATGGTTCTAGGTAGGCTTAGATCACTGAAATTTATCGGAAGACCAGACGATCTGCGTGAGATCAGGAATCAGTTTTCAAACTAATTAATATTTTTGTTTGCCCTTTTGATAAAAACTAGTAATAAAACTAGACCAGCCAGCGGAAAATACCAAGAATTTTGTTTAAATAAAAAATGCAAGAAAATTAGCGAGTTACTTAGATACGACTAATATGCAGAAATAAGCTCAAAGAAAAGCGTTTGTGATTATATTCATACAAAGCCTAAGAAGTGGATCTCGAAATCTGAATTTTTTTTTTTAAGAATTTAGCTAACCTTTTAATCACATTTTCCGAAGTTGAGTTTAATTTGATTATTTCTCTTAATATTTACTTTAAATACGGCTTTTTTTCCACGGATGATAAATGAGACCTTTGACCCGTTTCGGGCTTGGGTTTCTTCAAGAAGTTGCTATTATTAATTTGCCTTTTAACAGAGCTAAATATTATTTATCTCGAATGCATTACTTATCTAAACATAAATCTGCTTGCTTTTAATGCTATTTGTATTATTATGAATAATTTGTACTCACTCTCGCTAACACGCATATTTATTTAACGGTACATTATCGAACACACACACTTACATCGCACCCTCACTGCATAATTCCATCGCCTTGTTTATTTACATTATGCTTCTAATTAGTAATTGCCATGTTACACTCTACTATGTATGTATGTACAATATTTGGGCATTAGGCGCCGAATGCAATTTATTACATTATTGATTGCAATTTATTAATTATTCCTGCTTGCTAAAGGCATAAGTTAATGACTATGTATGTATATACATACAAACACACATGTGAGCACCTTTACGGTCATAAATACTTAAATGTTTGGCGTACAAGCACTTAATCCAAGTGGACTTAGGCGAGTATTGACAATTTGCTGGGGATTACTTAAAGGCGGAGTTGCCAAATTTAATCATAAATTATTATTTGTACGTGAATTTGCATTTATTAGTTATTGGAAGCGAGTGAAAAGAGTCTGGTGATGATGCAGAAGATTTACATGTAAATTATCTCTGTATGGGATGTTAAATGAAATATGGAATGAATAAAAATGTTTATGCGATGGCGAAAATATAAATACGGACGCGACATTTTAACTAGCTTCAGCTATTTTTCTTATATTTGGTAAAAGTGTAGCTCATTATCTAACAAAAACCATATAAGTCCTAGTTTGAAACTTTTTAAAAAAATTAGAAAAGCTCGACAAATTTCAACAAAATTGCATCGAAATTTCAAACTTTTTAAGCAGAATTTTTAGAAAAAGTTTCGGCATGCAGTTTTATGGCCTATTAAATTCTAGTACAATAAAGTGTAGTGTGAATTGGCTGCAAAAAAACGGAGATTTTTAGCGTTTTTTTTTTTTTTGTTGACGGTCTTCTCATTTTTTCTCACCCATTTTGTCACGTTGTCACCAGTGAATGAAGAACAAAGATTTCATTAAATTTAAAAAGTAAAAAATGCACGACTAAAAACTGAAAAATGTTGTTAAAACCTGCAAAGAAATTTGGAAAAGAAATATCACTGTTCTTGTTTTTAGGAGTAGGGTGGGAGTGTCATTGATAAAATTAGAGCAAGAAAAAGTTTTTCTTACAAAACCCTTCATTATTGAATCATGGGTATGTATAACTTAGTTGTAGAAAATTTCCTTCATAGTGAATTTTTCTATGACAGTTATGTTCGGTCCCTGGAAAAGATTGTTCCATTATCAAAGTACTAAATTTAAATGCGCCCCAAAGACAGTCTGGCGTTGTTGAAAAGTTAGAAGCTATGCATAAAACTGAGTTTATTTGAGCTCTATGTTTTGGGCTAATAATAATGATACGAGTAAATCAAGGTCTCTATGTTTGCACTCGCCAAAGGGAAACACTATTTTTCTTTAGCACCTTATCTAAGTGAGACCTCAAGAATTTGATCATAAGTACAAGTAATATATAATTAATATAAATAATAACCATATGAGTATGCAGCGCGGAAGTTCTATTTATTATGGCAAACATCAAGCATATTAATGAATTACTTAAGTAGTACGTATGCGCGTGTAAGTTTTTGCATCGTATGTATGAGTGCACTTAATATGCCGTTGAATGCGTATTAACGCGAGCCAATAAATTTTCATTACAATTGTATGCCATATATAGGAGTTGTTATAAATATTTATGGAAACATTAAATAATAATTAAGTGCACTGAGCATCGAAAAGGCAATCGTGGAATAGCTAAGAAATGAATTGAGTAGGATTGTAACAAAAACAGTGTGCAAATTGCTACAATGCCAAAGGCGGTATGTGCTGATGAGCATGTAGAAACTACTGACAGAAGAGGAGGCTTTCGAAATGGTTAGCCAACTGTCGCTGGGAAAATTAGTGTTCTACTTTCCTTCGGTTGAAAGCAGCCAATCTCTACTCGATTCCAGCGCATAATGGTTTTCCGAAAAATCGGAAACCAGAAATCACGAGTAGATGAGATGGCTTTAGTAGCTACCAACAACAGGTAGACTAATCTGCACACATGCACCATATCGCACTGAGGCTGGACTTGGGCGCAAAACAAACATACGCAGCACCTTGCAGGACTTGAAGGTGTGTATAAATCATATGCCTAATGTACGTATCGGTCGCTTAGAGTGAAAAGTTGCTAAGTCCCAATTTAAAAATTTCGCAGGAGAGGAAAAAAACTTCTATAGTTATTTTCTTCTAGTATTTCGCAAAAATTTTAATACAACATTTTACCGATTTAAAGCGAAGCAAATCTCCATACGAATCAGAGCGATTCGATCTTTATCAAAAGATTTCTTACTATTCTGGCTTTATTGAATTTTCGGAACTTCTTTTGGGCTGATCAAATTTTCCTTTCATTGAATATAGGCGAGAAAACATAAATCAAGTACCTTTGTCCTTTTCGAAGCGATGTATTTTTAATTTCTCTAGCCTCCTGTATCAAAATATCTTCTTCTTCTTCTTCTTTATTGGCGCTGTAGCTGCCTAAGCGATTTTGGCCGAGTCCAAAACAGCACGCCAGTCGTTTCTCTTCTATGCCTACTGACGCACGCCGATTGGAAATGCCAAGTGAAGCCAATTCCTTCTCCAGCTGGTTTCTGTCCATTCGAACGACCGAGCCAGCAGAGCCGCTGAATTCAATTCAAATATGAGTTTTGATACAAAGTGGACTTAGCATCTTTTCCCTCTTGTCATACGAGAATCAAATAATGTTACTCATACGCAGTGTATCGCCGCGTTTGATCAAACTTAATAAGAAAATAATAATTATCGATAACGCGAAATTAACTAGTCGCTGCAAATAATTTGCACCACAGTTATTGAGATTATCACTTTCTCTACAAAACAATGTTTTTCTTTCATTTCGATCCGATAATTAATTAAATAATTTTCTAGTCAAATTGTGTGATACAATATTTCCTTATATAAATCAGTATAGCCCAGCAAAAAATTTCAAAAGGCAAGGGTATGATCTTACACAATTCAAAATACTAAAATATTTACATAGATATCGTACGAATTATGAGGAAAGAAATACATATGAGTATTCGTATGCACTAAATCATTCTTCAGAAATCAGCAGTCACTTACACTATCACTTGTTAATACATAAGTACACATGCATGTCTATATATGTAGTGTAGGCTTATAATCGCTACATGGTGAAAAGTCGTTAAAATAGCTGTCTGATTACTTCAAAAAGTGTGCAAACATATCTACTATATATTTCTCTTTTAAGTATGTGTGAAGAAAGATCATTCATATTTCATAAAACGAGTATAGTTTCACTTTAGCCATTGATTCGTAAAATTATTCGAGAAAGTAAATTTGGCCATGTATGTATAGCTGTAAATAGTTTAAACTTAGGTACATATGTATGTATGTATATATTTAAGTCCTTGCCTGCATAAATATGTGTGCACTATGAAGTAGAAGTTGACATTCGTTTTGTGTGCTATTAAACTCGCCATTAAGGCAATCAATCGTGAAGACATTTATTTATGCAAACATATATATATGTATGTACATATGTAAGTATATTTGTGATTAAGTGTGGTTCTGCAAACATAGCCACACATTAAATATTTGATTTTAATATTCCAACTTTATATTTTAAGCATTTTCATAACAAATTTACACTATTTAATGTGCAGACGCGTCATAACCCTATAGTGGAAACAGTCTACTTATGTAGTTGTGACTATGTACATATTATTTATGTATATTTTGTATGCATCTACTTCAAAATTTATCCGAAACCCCGCACCAGCAGCAGTGAAATTATGGAAATCGTGATTTAGATATTTGACTATTTTAGGTCGGCCAGTAAATTGNCCATTAAGGCAATCAATCGTGAAGACATTTATTTATGCAAACATATATGTACATATGTAAGTATATTTGTGATTAAGTGTGGTTCTGCAAACATAGCCACACATTAAATATTTGATTTTAATATTCCAACTTTATATTTTAAGCATTTTCATAACAAATTTACACTATTTAATGTGCAGACGCGTCATAAACCTATAGTAGAAACAGTCTACTTATGTTGATGTGACTATGTACATGCTATTTATGTATATTTTGTATGCATCTAGTTCAAAATTTACCCAAAACCCCGCAGCAGCAGCAGTGATGAAATTATCGAAATCGTGCTTTAGATATTCGACTATTTTAGGTCGGCCAGTAAATTAGATGCAGAAGACGCAAATAAAATGAATACACAGTAGAATAAATGTATAGGAGAAAAGNGTCACAAAAGACAAATTTTGTCATTGCAAAATAACTTAAAACGAAAATTCTGGAAATATTTTGTATAAGCAAATATTGGGTAAAACAGAAAGAGGCGACGGAAATCTGCAATACTACTGTAAACGAGAGCTTACTTAACCAGTTCTCTAATTCACATAGGCGTGAACTCAAAAATTTGTAGAATACAAATCTTAGAAAATATTTGTATGCACATATATATTTATAGTTAAGTAAATGACTGAGTGATCGAACTTTGATAAAATTTTGAAGTAAATGACATTTAAAAAATTCGATAAATCTATCGATAAAGATATCGAACATAGCATGAAAAGATATCGACTATGAAGCCCATAAATGTAAATACTGTCTGTAAACAAAATTATAGCAACATCGATATTTGAAAGAGGCACAACTCAAAAATCAGATGGAGAAATATACAGAAACAGATTCCAACAAATTAATACAAAAACAGGTATTTTAGGTTTTCTAGTTAGAGCATATGAACCTGAAAAAGAAATTCGCATCAGCTGGAATTGATGAAATATATCGATTAACAAAACCGATTACTGTAATAGTAACCACCAAAATTATGAGCTGGGACCTACTTTTGGAATATTAAATTTTTTTATAACAAATTTACATGGAAATTCAAAAAGCGCCAACAATTTAGATTTTCTTGAATATTTGGCATGGGTCGTACTTAAAAAAAAATGTTAGTCAGATCCATGTGGAATTCATTTTTTATAAAAATAGATAACTATATCTACCAATAAAAATACCCATTACAAAATGAGAAAACATGATTTTGAAACCGACAAACATATCAATTAACTTATTAAAAATATATTACTTCCAAAGTCTATACATATTTAGTATATATTTAAAAATATCCATAATTGAGCCAATAGTAAAAAGGGGCCAAATATCTATGGCTATTTCGGCAAGTATAGGAAAAATGTATCGACTAATACCAGAAGCGTTTTTAATAAACATATTAACCGATAAATATATCAATAACTGAAATGATTTTTTCGATAATTGTATCGATAACAACCGAAAATGTGTGTACTGAATTAATTTTGTAATGGGTATAAATGTTACAATTAGCTTCTTCAGGGCTTTTAACCGAGTCCACATTTTCACTTGAGACAGTAGTGAATTTCTCTGCAACTTTGTCATTATCTTACAATTAACAATCCTTCCAACACGAAACCATGCAAATACGAGTAAGTAAATTATGATATGATATCGTCGCATTACAACAGCTACAAATATTTGTAATAGATTTCAAATTACCATTAAAAAGTTTTTAACCTTGTCTCTATGGTTCTTCTCACCCACCATATCCGTTTATACTACATACTTGGTAACTCGTTATACACTCTGTAGTCTACCTCCTCCACCTTTGTCAGCCTTGTCACATACTACACTATTACTTAATACTTAACTACATATACACTTCCTCTGTTCACTTAATTACAAAACGTACGTGACTGTTGCCTGTCAAAGTGTGACATTCGTGCGACATTAGCAGCATCCCGCATGTAAGCACGTACATACATAGCAAACACTTCTCCATCTCTACCTGCCCCTGCTTTATGGTCTGGCTATGGCAACTTAACGTAACTTACAGGCTGTTACTTAAAAATTCTGTTAAATGGATGTTGCTTATAATTGAACAGACGAAACTTAACAATTTGATTCCCTAAGTTGAAGTTACGCTAAGTTAAGTTGCCATAATCAGGCTTTTACTACCGCCAATGGGAGAACTATTTACATACATACCTATCTGCTGCCGTAATGGTGCTGCTGCTGTTAGCGGCTGTGTGACGTTCGCACTCATTATGATTTCTCGCTGCATTAAACATTTATGAATGCGCGAAATTATTATTATGTTTTCATTAAAAGTGTTTTTAAAGGAACAACGACGGAGCGAAAAACGAGAATAGTAGGTGTATGTGTGTGTGCGAGTGTGGAAATTGGCGCCAATGTGGCCTCGCACTACGCTTTCGATCATTAATCTTCATGATAGTTATAGTTTTGGCACATTATTTTGGCATTACGCAAATAATATACACATATTTACATACCTTGATAGGTAAATTTTATGGTTGAGATGGTGGAGAAGTGGATAAGTAGATGTACAAACTCGTTTTATATGTCACATTGTCACTTCATTTAATTACAGAAAATGAAAATGAAATATTGTCAGCTGCGGAGGTTATTTTTCTTGCAGTTTCCAGACAATGTAGTGCTTCTTTATGAAGTACAGTTACTGCAGTGGCCTGAGGGAAGGTTGAGCCTGCCTAGATTCCAATAGGATGTCCAATTCAGATTCTCATAATGAAGAACCCTTACAGCTCTAAAGACCATTGACGATCTACACGGGGTCCCAAGCACTACATCTCACAGCGTTCTAAGCGTTTCGTCCAAGGTTTGCTGAATTTACTAAAATCCTATCTGTCCATAAGCAGCACATGTGATCAGTGCATCTCTAAGGCCCATTAGAGCGATACGATATGCAATACGATGCGCGATACGATACAAAGTCGTCATCGACATGTTGAGTATACTTGCACGACAGCGATATAATATCGCATTTCGTATGGCGTATTGTATCGCATATCGTATCGCTCTAATGTCCACCGTGCCTAACACTCCCTTACCCAGCGAGTGCACTGTGTCATTAGCTCAGCCATCAGCCATGTAGTTTCATGCTAAATAGCTGTGACCTGGAAAACATATAAATATGCTTGATAGCGGAGGTACAGAGTCAGCGTATTATGGTAATTTTGACCCAGAACGAACTCGAATATCCGTACAATTCCGGGATTTCCGTTGTTGAAGGTGAACTTAAAGCCCACACCTTTTCTACCATTTTTGCAGGACACAGCGGCAGCATTATCTGCCCCTGCGAACCTTCCCCAGCATCTTTCATTCATCAGTCTGTGTGCTGAGATTAACCTTCGAAGGAAGTATCAAAGCGAGAGGATCCTAATTATCAGCGACAACCAGGCGGCACTGAAGGCTCTCTCATACTTTGAGATGAAATCCTCGGCGTTCCTGGAGTGTGTCTCTGGCTGAGAACAATACTCTCCAATTGCCATGGGTACCAGGGCACATGGGAGTCGAAGGTTATGAGGCAGCGGACCGTCTGGCCAGACGGTCTGCTGAATCGACCCTGATCGGACCGAAGTCCTTTTTTTTTTAATAGATCCCAACACTATAAAGCAAGTGCTCAGGAAGGAAAACACCAGAATAAGGGAACTGTATTGGCGTATTGCCATGGGACTTCGTCAATCCAAAAGCTTACTAAAAGGATACAATCTATAAATATACTGGATACTCATAGGCCTCTCTAAGGAGAAACTAAAAATCATTGGAAGTTTTTTGTTGGTTAAGAAGTAATTTGTATAATTTAGGAATCCGGTCTAGTGACCTATGGCGCTTCATTGGCGCTACCAAGGAGACTCCAATAGATCTCCTTCTGAAGTATGAGGCCGTCGCACGTAGAAGGGAAAGAGCACATTTAGGCCAAGACAGGAGCTTATACACTCTCTGCCACCCCCGGAATCTATTCTGAAATTCCTGGAGTCTCTAGGGCTCCAGATACTGTGATGAGGTGGGAGTACAATAGACCTACTGGTCGCAGTGTTTTTTTAACTATCCATCTAACTATCTGCTACACCAACGGGCACACAATTTTGCTAAAATGTAACTAAAATGCATTTTAACATAGTAGATATTCGAAAGGTAAAACTATAAACTTTCCAAACTTTAGCAGATCTCCGGTAAATACCTCAAAGGGTCTATCAGTGGAAGTGCAATGAGCAGATTCGACATTTAATGATTTTACTCTAACCGCAAGAATTGCAGTCGGATAATGTCGAAAGCCCTAGCAATATTGAGAAACGAGGCTCCATCTTCCTCTGCTACCACCAGCGGGTTCTGAGCTGAATAACTTCATGGCTATGAGTCTGTGCTCATTCGAACGATATCGTCAAGTCAGGGAGGCCCTGTATATTAATTTGCTGCATTATGTCCACGTTGTAAAGCTTATTACTAACACCCTTCCATCGTCTGCGTAGATGTGTAGATAGTATGGATGTCATACGTCGAGCGAGGACCTTGCTCTCATTTATCTACTGAGTCTAAAAAAGGTACTCGTTTTGTCCTTCTTCTGCTGAGATTTTGACTCAGTCGTTGTCTATACAAGTCCTTTGTTCATTGCTTGATTGGCTCCCGCAAAGATGAGTTTTGAAGGGTTTTATGGACAGCGATAGCTCGAGTCAAAGTATGGAATTATCATATCAGAGCTATGATATAAGATTCGAGAGTTATTGCTATTAAACATAAAAAAAGAATAAAATTTGAAGCTTCAGAAAAGATGCTGACATTCACCAAATTCTCAACATCTTAAGAAATGTAAATGCTGGTTCTTGGTGTTTGTAAGCATTTAAATTTCATAAATTTTATAACAACAGACTAGCCTCTTCTATCATTAAATCATATTTTATTGCCAATTTAAACTCCATCTTTCTCAACTCAAGTAGATTATCTTACACCAAATTCATCATTTATTTACCGACATTTAGTAAACACAATTTCTCGGTCATTTACGCATAATATTTATTATTCTTTGTCATCAACAAAATCGGCATCATCATCATCATCATCGGCTACATATACTATAAACGATTTTTGCCTTCGATCAAAATCACCAACGTAGGCAGTAAATAATTTTGTATTTTTAGAAAACCATAATCCATTTGGTAATAGAAAAGATAATGACCCAAAACTAACAAAAACATTTTACATAATTGCATTAATCTAGAGCGAGAAGTAAACGAAGATACTTACTTAGCTCCATACGCAATTTTGACAAACACATAGAAAACGTATAAATATTTTCTAGCAAAATTTGCCTGAATATTTTGCGAAAGGACACTCAAAGAAGGTCTAAAAGGATACTTTACTCAATAGACATAAATATGTAAATATGTAGATATATGCTTAAGAATTTTACACAAACACTTAAGTTCTCTTCATTTGCATCACTTCGCACAAATTTATCTATTCGAAGTCAACAGCAGCGGCAGCAAAGTAATCAGTTACACATCATTATCAAGAGCAGTCATTGTTAAAATATGTATGCAGCATATAAAAGTGTGTGTGTTTGTGGCAAAATAGCCAAATATACAAACATACATACTATACATACTATAAATATGTAACTAGACTTCAATCTTCATCAATCATCGAAAGGATGTTTAACCGACATATTTTCACCCACTTCCTGGCGTCTCAAGTCGGCCGCGCCTGTACTGCATGTGAATTTTAGCATACATGCATACATAAATAGTTATGGAAAAAGCTTTTGAATATTCCAATTGGGGATGTTTCGAGTGCCATATTTTTCACATTCGCGAATTGCGAATGCGAAAGCGAATTTTCGTAATGCGAATGCGAATGTTACGAATAACATTAAAAAAGCTATAATGAATTTAAGTCATCGTTTTTTATTACTTAAAAATTTTGTAAATTATTAGAACATTAAACGAGTGCTTAACCTATATAGTATTTTAATCTAGTAGTCAAAGTTCAAAAGGGGCATATTATATTTCAAAAAAAGTAATTTTGCTGCATTTTCTTCCATGAGGCGATTTCTTAGAGGTTCGTATATAAGGCCGACTGCACTGAACAATTGCTCACTTGGAACGCTGGCGGGTATGGAGCGCTCAAATATTTTCGAGCCAGATTTGCCAATTTGTCGTATTTTAGTTTAGTTTTCAACCAATCGATAGGATTTTCACCGAGATGAGCTTGTTTTTCTTTAAGATAGGCCTTCAATTGAGCTTTAATTTCACATTTTTTAATGTCTCCATATTCTACATCCGAGCCTTCGCTTTCGCTGGAGGAATTTAAAATTATTTCTAGGTTGCCGATAAGACTTTTAGCGATACTTTTTGAAGGCCCATCAGTGTTGATTGATATACTATTAACCATTTAGCGCTTGAAGCTAAAAGTCGGTTATTGTCCGCACCCTGGTTAGATAGACTTAAAGCCATTTCAATAATATTAGAGTGAACTCTCTGCCCATGTATACATTCGCATTCGCAAAACATTCGTATCATTTGATGCGAATGCGAATGTGTAAAATGATGCCAATAAATTACTCGCATAACGAATGCGAATGCAAATATTCGCAACATCCCTGATTCCAATAATGTGTTGGATTAATCTATGTGCGCATGTGTATTTGTAGGCTTTTATAAGCTTCATATGTCGCTTATTGATGTCGAGAATATTTTAAGATTTAATCATCCTGTGGAAGACATAAATTCTCTCAGAGGCTTCAATGAACTCGTTGATCAAATTTAAAGTGTTTCTTGTAAAAAAAAATAATAAAATAAGTTGTCAAATGATAACACTGTGCTACGTAAATTCGCACTAGCATTAGGCGTATTTTTGTAGCTTTAGCTTGTGAAGAAAACTGTGAAAAAGGTATATACCATTCATCGCTGAAGGTATACGATATAAAATAAATGATATAGAGATTTAACAAAAATTGTTACATTTTTTTTCGCTTTTCAAGCACAACCAAGCAAAATATAAAATTTTTGGCAAACATTTATAAAACACTAACAATATATTCGCACTGAAATGGTATGCCATAAATGCCCACACATACAAAAGTTTATCTGCGATAAGATTTCGTATTCGAGAAAACTGATAGATAGTTCGTATGCGAGTACCCATAGCAGGTATAGACGTGAGGTTAGAAATTATTAGACATAATGGAGGAAGTATACTGCGACCTTCGGTCTATTGTGCCCTTGGGTCTTATCTAAACTTACAGCCCTAACGAAACCCTATAGTTTCTGGCGTGAGATATAGTGAATTCGAGTAGCTTCTGGCCCGAGCTCCCAATTATTGCTGCTCCACAATAAAAATTGTTAAAAAAATTTCGCGTCAATTAGCGCATATATTTATAAATAGTAAGAGAGGAACGTAAAGAAGTGCATTCTGAGGGGAAAACAAACTTTTTTTGGCAACGAATTGAGGAAAAACAATAACTGGTCTTCCATCGAGCTACTGTCGAAACATCGAATTGATTGGCCCTCTGGTGTATAGTCCTGATCGACGGATTTCTCAAAATCATTTGAGAATTAGGAGAGTGCGCGATGTTATGAAATCTTTCCTTGTTGCAACATTGCCAAAGTGGTTCATCTCTAAGTCTACTCAAATCCGGCCATTCCCTAGCTCATGGAAATGTAGATTTTTTTGTTTTAATGAAATTTGGATTGTAACTTAGTTGTAAAATACAAAAAAAAGTAGGTTGCCTTTACTTTACCTGATGTGTTATACAAATGCCGTAAGAACCTCGGAAAAATTTTAATAGGCGAATGAATTTGGCGCAGCGAACGGTTTGGCGAAGCGAATTAGGAGGCAGGGACGGCATTAAGAGTGTTCGTGATGCAAAGAACTTACACAAGATGGTACAAGCGAACACTATACCTAGGTGCGGTTAAACGTGACAAAATTCTCAAGCTTGAGCTCATTTTGGCATTGGTTATTGTGGCATACCCCATGAGGGGACTCAATTATATATTCAAATTCTTTAAACGGTAACTAAAGTCTCTGGAACATTTTGAAAAAGAACTAAATGAGAACAAAAGTCTACTGAACTTTATCTCGATTAACAATTTGGAAACAAAAGCTTCATTAACTTTCTGACAGAGAACGAAACGTGAACAAATCTTCTCTGAACTCTACTCACGCAGAATGGAAGCGAGAACAACATTTTTCAGATAGCGTTCATTAGTTTGAAGTGTGTGAATATTAAAATTAATAAAAAATAAGTGAAAGATAATCATGCTAATTAAGTCAACGAAAAACCTAAGACACGAACTTTTCCTGCACAGAAAATGAAATATTGTTCCATAACTGGACAGTTCAACCTTACTATAAACGATCTGGAAGTGGAAAAGAAACAGATTTCCTCTGGCTTAGAATTAACAATCATGGTTCTCACTGAACCGATTTTTCATTCCAACTCAAAACTTCTCTTCTCGTTTCGTTCTCTAGCAGAACGTTCCCCAGACTTTTGTTCTTATTTGATCCTCGTTGGAAACGTTGCCGAGAGTTTTGCTCGCATTTTGTTCTTTAAGGACCGAATTCCGAACCTTTTGTTCTCTAAAATACCGCGTTTTAGTATGCAAGATAAATGCTTGCAGAGGTATGCGTCATCTGAATTTTCGTTTACCGCTGGCTTTTCCAATAACCCTCATATTTTTCTAAGAGCTTCAGATTGACTTCACACATTTCCATACCAGTTCCAGTTCCAGTTCTGTATCGACAGCTCCTCAATATTAGTGTTAATGAAAAGCAACATCGACGTCAGCAGCTTCATATTTCATGCAACAAAATCAACAACAATAATTAACGTCCTTCGCGTCATTATAACTTAGTAGCCATACAAATACAGACCCATTAGCACATCTCATCACTCATAGCTGCTACTTATGACTATTTTTCTTTAACTTATTTTTTTTTCTGTGGTTTACTTTTGCCACAATCTCGGCTTTGCTACCGCAAACGCGTCAGTGCTGCTGCTGTACACACATGCAACTCTTACCAAGAGTATGCTATCGATCTAATCAAGTGAAACTATCTTAAAAAGTTGACCCAGATTCATAGAATGCCGCTGGGCAGCAACGAATGTACATACTATGTATGGTGTTAAATAGTTGGCTTGTAAACAAACAAAAACTTAGCGAAAATGATTTATGTTGTAATGAGTGAATCTGTATGTACATATGCGGGGCTGGGGAGGAACGCAGGTCGGGTGTTACATAAAACCACATCAACACCAATTACGTTTAAATGTTTCACTAAGTACTGCTTTTGCTAACTTGGAGTGTTGACTTAACTACGCAAATGTTAAGATGAAAGTGATGAAAGGAACGGTAAAGTGTTTTGTATGGATAAATTATCCTTGAACCAAAAAAAAAAAAACTATGTACTTTCAAAGCCAACTTATACGTTTGGTTAGTCGGTCAGTCAGTCAGTTAGTATAGCGTTCGTTTGGCCGCAGCCAAGCAGTTATTTACAAGTACAAACTAGTTCGATTCGAATATACAACTGACCACTCTACACTTAAATCTCCAAGCAGCCTTTTAGGCGCTTGCCGTGATTAATTTCATTCTCAACTTTCTACCACTAACACTAGTTGTTGGTTTTGATTTTCCATACTTTTTTTCTTGCTTATTTGTTGTACTCGTACGCGCTTCATTGCACTTAACTAACTGCCTACTTTGTGTTGTGCTCTTTTGCTATTGCGCATAGACTTTTCTTCTTCCATTTTCACTTTTTTTTTTTAGCATTGATTACACTCGATTGCTTCTAAAAGTCTGCTGCTTTTGATGAGCGCATGAGCAGCCTGGGCATTAATGACTGAGTGACTGCTTAAGTGGCTGTTGGGTAAATTTGCACACATACATACACACAATCAACGCTGACTCCACTCCACTTACCACTACTGACCTCCCCGTATGCACTCGTGCACTCGCTGGCTTTGGTTGAACTCACTTGGGTTTTCTTTTTAATACCGTACTTTTCAACTTTTTACTTATCCATTTGCTATTTATTTTTTTTTTTGCGTTTTTCGCTTGCATTTTCTAAGTGAAATTTTCGATCTTATCAACTGATAAGCTTTTCTCTTAGCAAAACTTTTCTTTGCATCTTGTTGTGGCACACTTACGGCAAATTGGCAGCAGCTGTTTATTTTTTCTGTTTTTTTTTTGTTCGGCTCTGAATGCTGCTTCATTTATTTTGAAGTGGGTCAGTGAGTTAAGTCTTGCCTGTTTGTTTTATTCTATGCTCGAGCGGCTAAACATATGCTCCGGCCAGCTATGTCTTTCAGCGTTGACTGCCGTGCATTTTAATGAGTTTGTTTTAGCTGACAAATAGCAAATGGCAAGGACATGTTTGGAATTTTTTCAATCCACATCAGTGAGTTTGATGCTGCGTGATGTACGGTAAAGCAAGTTATTGCTCAGAACTGGTCGTACTTTGGAAGATGTTAACTATTCTAGATTGCAAAATTCTTACGTACATTCCACCATGGATTGGCTGAGCATTACTACAGGAAACTAACCTCTTAGAAAATATAAACTTTTAATTGCTATTCCGCCCGATTTGAAGTTGAACTTTTGCTTAAGAACTTGCACCGAGAACTTGCACAATCCGAGCCGGGTATCACTCAGGCTGGACCTCCTTAGAGTGCCTAGCCGCGAATCGTTAACTTTCCGATCAATTAATCCTTTCGTACGATGAATTATGAATACAAAACGAAAAGCGCTTCTCTATAAAATGTTCTTCTGTCGCCGAATAGGAAGAAAAAGGACAAACGCAGCCACCAACATTAAAACCATAATAGCTCCTGGTACGGGCAGTCAAAAGGACTATCCTACAAGCCCGAGGTGAGGGCCATTGCCTGGCTATCTCCCCGATCACGGCAGATGGACGATAAGAAGGAGTTTATGCACCTTGTACTATGGCGAAGTCTCAAACGACTATGCGCTTATGAGCTTTGCTGGGCCACAAACGCATGGCGAAGACGTTATGGACGAAAACAATGAAGAAGGCAAAACCACCAGTTACCATGAAAACTGATTGATTAGATTGTCAAAAGTAGTGCTACAAGTGAAGCGGAGCAACCCACTTCTCGAATTCTATGCAGAAAACAAAACACTTTCTTCCTAAGTCGAAACCATAAGGTTTTTACGGCTCAAATTAGACCCTAGTCGGGAAAGAAGTTTTTAAGCTTACAAGGCTACAACTATGGATTTAGTTGAAGTTTTAAGAAGACAATGTCCGATTGGAATTCAAGCAATGGGACTAAATTTATATACTACCAATCGAACCTGTCGAGAACACTTGGAAGATTTTGAGGTTTATGAAGTTTCGTGAGAATGGGCTTTAATTTTCTTTGCCCGCACTTCTGAAAAAACTGAACTACCAGGAGCTGTGATGCAGTCATGCGTTTAGAGCACCCACTATTAAGGTGAGTTTCTAGAATTATAACGAGTCACTGCTTGATGTGAAGGCATGCTGACAGAGGGGGCTTGCTAGTCAATGACTTCTGCCAAAGTTGCCGTGATGAGGAAGAAATTTTGAGTATTTAACTCCGTCACTGCTCTACCCTATCGCGGGCAAGATGCGCTCATTTTAGCATCACCTTTTTGTCTGTCTGTCGAACCTAAGCGAAGCAGACATTCATGAATTTTCGCGCTTTATCAACCTGACCAACTGGTACCATATCAAGGTGAACGGACGGGGTCGAATAGGAAAATGGGCCCACCGGACCTAAGTGTGCATTTCTTCTGTATTGAAACCAGGCAGTCACTTCAACCTAAACTAATTTAATTAAACAAAGACAGAAATTAGCCGCCCGCTAATCTTTTTTATACGCCCTCAGCGATTTCTCCCATTCCCGAATATAGGCAAGTTGAATGAATCATTCCTTCGAATTGCACATTTTGCTGTCGTCATTTCGATTTTGGGAACTCTTTGACATCCCTAAAAATACTTGAATTTCGTTTGGACAGTCACATTAGGGTATGTGAAGTATCTTCCGTTATAAAGTGTGACAGGATAAGTTAGACGAGGTGGTCTGCGGGAAAAAAACTAGAGGTATTCTGTTTGAGAAAAATTTTCTTATTTTATTTACATTTTATATCTTATTGATGAGATATCGATGGCAGCTCTATCCTTCAGTCATCTACTAATTGAGATCTAACAGTGGTGGAAGAGAGTGCAAGAATCGCTGCTCGGCTATTTGAGAACTAGCGTTCTCGCGTGTGCTTTCCCTTTGATGTACCTTACTACCTCCTTAATTGCAAACTTTGCGGCCTGCCCCACACAAACTCCGCATGCCATTTTTGATCCGTTCGTAAAGAAGGTAAGCCTTCCACCAATTGGACTCTCTCTTGAGTCCAGTCAGTGCGGCTTGGGAAATTTCTTCGGGGTTTGTTGTGTGATGGACAGGATATAGTCAGTGGGCAGCATTAGGGCGGAACTATGCGCGAACGGTATTTCCACGAAGAGCCGAACGCACGCAGTCTGAAGGCGCTATTAGCAGCTGCATTTTCGATAAAAATATGTATCGATAATAAATCCAGCAGAGCGTTAAAAGATATTTCGGACCGGATATCACTACACCAGTTACGCCACCGGCTATTGATTTTTGAATTTCTCTTAGCTTTTTAACTGCGTAATCCTTCGTAATGGCTCACCACTGGACCAGCGCCCCATAAGAGAGTATGTGTAGGACTATAGCTGCGTACACAATTCTCCCATCAATTGCCGAACATTATCTTGGCTGCTTAGAGAACCACCGATGCCTCCATTGTACGCTCTGCAACGGTTGCTCGAAACTTTGGTTTATTAAAATTAGGCGGGTTCGATTCGTGCTAAAGTCTAGAAAAAGAAGTCTAATGTAGAGATGTAATGATAGTGACCGCTTCGACTTAGTTGTTTTTCAATTTTCCCTAACAAATAAATCGTGGTACAAAGTTCAATAACACTATTGAGATTAGGTAATTTTGTTCTAGTTGTGAAAACAGTAAAGTTTCTCAGGGGTTACGCTTAGAGAACAGTTTAGAGCTTTTACATAATTTCAATTATGAACGAAGGAAAATGACGCGCTATCAGTATTAGGTATACTATAAATAAAGTGGATCCATTGCTTAACACACAACCCGTTTCTGGGAATGTTTTAAGAGAAGACACTTTGACAGCCACAAATTAGACGGTCCGCTATTGGGTGCCTCAACCATTTTAGTTCTTTAAAAATGAGTTTTTACTGGCAATACCAATTATATTTGACGCAAGTCGGATGTTATGAGCTGCATATGCCGATGGGCAGTAAAAAAGCTTTTACTACATGCTTAGGCTTTTACAGGCGTAATCTATACCTACTCAGCAAACGCCGACAAAATCTCATCAATGCTAAGCACTAAGTCATTTTCGTAAAATCTTGAGTTTCTTGAATTCCAAAAGTTTTCAATTTGCCACAAATAAAATGAAAATCGTAAAAAATTTATTACATTTTCATCAGTATTTGTTTATAATTTATTCAATTCAATTAAATTTATTGCCTTTACTTACAACTTTTCAACACTATGTGTAATATGTAAATATTTTACAACTTTGCTGTTTTTCAATAAATCGCTCAAAACAATGCAAGCTTTAGATGAAGAAGCCGAAATGCATTGAGACAAACAGTTAGATTTCATAAATCCAAGCAATTAAAAAAGAAGCAAGCAACAAGCAAGCTATGGAATTACAACATTTTCTAAATAAAACAAGACTATCAAAAATGAAATATTGCCAAAGCAGCTTAGTATAAGCACTACCACAAAGGCAATGCTTGCAAAGCGTTGTAAGTACAGCATATCCTTTTCCTCCTTTTCTTGTTGTGTAAGTGTGCGTGCATTACAGCTAATACCGTTAGCAAACACAGCACACACAATTTTAATTTGCTAAGCAAATATGTACAAAAAAAAATCATTTCCATTTCAAATGCAATGCATCTTTGACAACTGCAATAAAATCATTTATTATCCGATAAACCCGTTGTGTTGGCTGGCAAGGGTGTGCCACCGAGTAGGGGGGTGGGATACAATGTAAATGTCGCAGCCACAAACCATTAAACAAATCATTTCTATTTGTACGTAGAGTAATTTTTAACCCCAAAAATCAATTCACTCCTTCGAACTATACTCCTGCATGCCTATGTATGTATATACATATGTAGTAGTAAGTAATTGTTAGAGTGAAAAATTATATTTTTGCCAACAGCTGTAGTAGCAGTTTACTTTTATTTACTTTCCTCTTTTCAACATATGCAAACATACATACATGCATTTTCGAGTAATTGAATGCGAAAAGAAGTGCAAATAGCAGGCACAATACAAATTGAATTGGATTATAGTCTCGGAATTGAGTTGAATATAGGTGCACAAAGGCCTATATGTAGTATGTACATACAAAGATTTAAATGCATGCAAGTGTATAAGTATTAACTGGAATAGACAATTGGAATTCAAAAAATTTCAAAGTAAGAAAGGTTAAACAATTAAGAGCAGTGCTGTCTGCGGTCATGACGGAGGATTTATAACTTTCATAAATTAAAATCATATCTGAAGTATTAGTGGTAAGGGATAAGATATACTTTATAGAGAGATAACTCTGTATACAATGCACAAATCAATTCCCAGAAAACTGAACATGCTTCAGTTACTTAAAAAAATTGTTGGGCTGCATTGATACTTGGCTTGCGCCGCATGCAATTCTCGGGCCACGGTTTGGACTTGCTTGTTATGTAACACCAATCTTCACGATTTTCGCAGTAAGCCATGTGTGATCTATAATAGATTAGCCTAGATTATGTTGTGATATCACTGGTGGAGGCCATTTGTTTTTTCCCCTCCTTTAATAGTTGAACCAGCGAGTGCGTTTTATATTGGATAGATATTTGAGAACGTTCGCCGAGTTAAAGTCGGCTTAACAATCTTAAAAGTACTTGTTACAAAAGTGGTTCGATGTTCGATGCCACCCCATCCTTTCCTCGGCAATTGCGGCAAAAATCATTGATTGGGTAGCCCGGCCTTTTTCATGCGGTGAATACCCTGGCTACTGAACTGAGAGAAGAGCGGTCAAGCCGAGAGATAGCCATGGAACTCCTCACACAAATTTTTGGTCAAATTTGCATGAAGTATGCGATATGGTTTCCACAAACTTCGTGGTATTTACCACATAGATGAGTTCAGTCTTTGTTCAATTGTAAAATAAATTGAACATGTTTAGTATACATTAGGGCGGGTCGAAAATCTAATTTTACTCAAATCCCTTGGTAATAGTGAAAATATAATGTATCATGAAGTCAACAAGAAGCCTGCAAAATATTAGTATTTTATTTTAATGTTAAGAGCCCGCGCATCGACCGCCAAGTCACCCACAGCGCACTAGTCGCATAAGACCAATTCTTGTTAAAAATTCTGGGTTCAGAAAAAAGGTTTGGTGCATATTATTAAATAATGAATCAGTTAATGGAAAAGGTAAAGTCAAATATAATTTTTCGCAGCCCTTTAGCTTATCGTTAATCTCAAAGTTATCTTTTTTCAATACATTTTTAATTGTTCTCTTGATAATTGCACTGGCCTATAGTCAAAAGATGTAAAGAACA
>NW_016158467.1:59861-81932 GCF_001687245.7 Rhagoletis zephyria
GTACATGTGTGCATTGGTATTGGTGTGACTTTTGAATTGATTTTTTCGCTCTATTTTAAACTGATTTGAAATTTTAAAAATTGCCTGCACATCAGCATCAAAATACCTTTCTAATGATATATAATTGTCTATACCTTAGAATTATAGTTTAGCCGTAAAAGGGGTGTAAAGGAAACATGATTGCCTATTTATATAATGATATAAACATCCGAAAACATTAAAACGTTTGAAATAAATCCCGTCTCACTTTTTTGTATTTTTCACTTGGTTCCTGAAGTAATGAAGAATTGAAAATCTATACGGGAAAATTATAGTTTTTGTAAGTTTTTTCTTAATATCTTAAAATTTAAGACTTATTGAAAAATGATAAATGAACGCGAGGTACTAAATTTAATAACCCTTAATTTGGTATATCGTGCGGTTTATAAAAATTAACGCATTCCATAGATATTACCAGCCAAAGTTTCATTTTCAAAATTCGTATACTTTGATGCAATTGCGCGGGCTAAGATAAGTTTTAAATTAATCTTTCGTGGCCAATAACAATGGGCTAAGACCTAAGACATCATAATATTACTATTACAATGCGGTCAAACGACTTTTATTTTCCCCCATACAAAATCGACCCAGCCTAGTATACATTCCATAACTAATCATTCCTTGCCCTCGGAAATATGTTCAAATATCTTTGAATATGTATGCAGGAGGTATGCCCGCGGAGCGTCTTGGTGCCAGCCAACCGGCTATGCAGTTGCCAGGAATTTCCCTTTGTTCAGGAACCCATACAACAGTCAAAGAGCATTTTCATGACAGTAGATTCAAAATCCTTCTGTCCTGTAATGCTACCTTGGACTCAGTTCCGTCCTGGGGTGGAGATTATGAGCCATCGAGCGGCCTCTTTTATGACGTTTAGCTCTGCTTGAAAAACACTACAATGGCTCTTTTAGCGTAAACTGAGGTTTAGCCCGAGGTTTAGACCAGGGTAAATCCCAATAACCAATTTTTCGTTAAGCTTGGACCCATCTGTATCTGGGTCTAAGTCTATGAGACTTTCTCATTTGTTCCTATCTGAAATTCATGGGTAGTATTGTTGCTATAACAGAGTAAGCAGTGGTGTAGTCTAGTATATTACTCGATAGAGTTTCCAGGATCTTTGCGTGTCCGAGTAGGAGGTCTCTCCACAGCTAAATCGCGATTAACCTGACCGCACAACAGTGAGCCCTAAATTTGGCCTAGATTCAGGACGATTTAAGATTATTTCCAGGGAAGTGAGGGGTGTAGTACCGGTGTAGACCGGTGTGTACATCCAGTCTATCATATGTGGTTTTATTCCCCATTTTCCCCCTACAACCGTCTTACTGGCATACAAGGCGGCGTTGGCTTTCCAGGAACGGTCTTTGATATTTCGCTTCCAGTCAAGTTTCTTGTCTAGAGTAATTCTAAGGTGTTTTACCTCAGTTGAGTGGATAAGTTCTACTCCATTTAAGGAAGGAGGTTTGAATAGTAGAACTTTATGCTTATATACAACAACCTACTTCCTCGTGAAGAGTATCACCAAGGTCTTGGTAGGATTGACGCTAAGTACATATTCTTTGAACCATATGTTCGTTTTGTAATAACTCACTCAGGACATGCAAATATTTACCTTTTACAACGATGACTATGACCAGTGCCCATTGGTCTTAGAAATAGATTGTTAACGGTTAGATTTCAGAGTAGTGGAGAGAAAATGCTACCCTGGCTAGTGCCTCTGGTACGAATTTAGTTGCGTAGTCACTGTTGCTGACATAATATCGACAAGTAAATCAACTACATCATAGATTAATATACATACATACATATGCATGTACAATTTACTAATTTCACCAAATTTTCATGGAAATCTGTAGAAATTATTTATAAATTCAATGAAAATCATTTCGACAGCAGCAATAGCAACAAAGTGCATGAATACATATGCACTTATTTATGTCTAATACCACTTTTCATTGAAATGACCACAGACAAAATTGTCGCTTATTTTCGCCATATTCAAAAAGCAATTTGCCAATTTTCATTAAGTGTGGAATTGTGTTGGAAATTTCAATCTGAAAAATAACCAAATAAAAGTTGTAAATCAAAATATTCGCTGTGCTTATTAAAAGCGGCAGAAAGTACAAAAATGGCACGCATGAAATAAATACGAATATAAGAAATCACAAATATTTTGGGACAGTGGTTTATTAGAATGAAGCTCGACTTGAACTTAAATGTGATTGATAGTAAAAAAAAAATACAATAAATTTCGAAAACAACGTAAATTATTTGCCAACATTAGCAGAAAATGAACTTTCCTTAAATTGCAGCAAAAAACTTATTTAAAATTATGTTTTTATATTTTTTAGTCTTTAAGATCTCTAAAATGTAGCGTGGTACATTTTATTTTTCATTTTTATTTTTTATTTATTTTACGGTAACGGGAAATTATTTGATTTAAATCTTTTTGATTTTTCTTTACTTTTTTTTGTAAAATTCCTGGTATTAAAATTAAGCTAAAATATTCTCAATTATTTTTTAACTAAAACAACTTTTAAAAACCCTTTTTAATCTTATAGCCAAATTTTAAGTACCTAGCGAGAAATTTCAACGAAATTTCGGATCTTTGATTTTGGTAACTAATTGTTATTGAAGTTTCGGAATTTTTTTTGGTAAGTAAGTGTTATTGAAATTTCGGAATTTTGGTTACGATAATTTATTTATTTTGCAGTAACCGAAAAGGCAATTCAAGAGGATTTTTGGAGCTTTTTTTTCTTAAGTTTTGAAATAAAATTGGAAGCATATTTGGTAAAATATTTCCTAATTGATAATTTTTGTTAATATAATCATTTTCTAACTCTTTTTTATATATTGGTGAATTTCTAAAAATTTTTGAAATTTTAAATTTTTATTTTTATATTGTTTTTAAAACGTGGTTAAGCTAGTCACCAATAAATAAAGCTATTTTTGTGCCATAATATTTATTGGAAATTACGGTCCTTAAATTGTAGATACAGAACAAATTGAAATAATTTCTTTAAGATTTTTTTATCTTTAGTAAGAACTTTAATCTGCAGTATGGTATTTTGAATTTTTTTTTAATATTTTTCAGAAAAGTACTTTTGTTGCGGTTATGGCAAAATTATCAAAAATATTAATTTTTGAATCCTTTTAGTTTTTCTTAATTTTTTAATAAAATTTCAGGTACTAAAATTACGATTAAATATAACAATTTGAAGTAGTTAGGAAATTTTAACGAAATTTCGGAATTTGTTTTGCGGTAAGGATTTTTTTTTAATTTATGGTTTTTATTTTCGATAATGTATCTACTTATTTTACAGCAGATAACTGAAAAAGTAATTCAAGAGGAAGTGTTTCAGCGATTTTGGTTTTATTTAATTTTTTTAAGTAAAATTTTTGGCAATTTGGTTTAATATTTTTAATTGACAATATTTTTTTTAATCTAGATTGATAAAATATTTTTTTTTTTATTGACCATATTTTTTTTTAATCAAGATTGATAAAATATTTTTTTTTTAGTCAAATTTCTAGAAATTTTTTTTTGTTATTATATTTTTAATTAAAGCGTGATGTGAAACCTGCGTGTTTAAGCAAGGTACAAATAAATTTCGAAATTCTTTTATCCAATGGTATTTATTGAAAATTACATCCTTTAGATTGAAGATGAAAAACCAATAAAAAATAGTTTTTTAAATATATTTAATATTGAGTTAGTTTGTAAATTTTTTATGTTCTTAATAACAATTTTTAACAGGATTTTTTTTTGATAGAAATGTTTTTTAAGATAAATGTTAGTGTGCGGCAGGACATTTTCCCGTCACCTAATACTGTGCCGATTGTAGCTGAAAACATAAAATAATTATGCATATGTACATATGTATGTGCATACATATGTATGTGTTTATGTATGGGAAAAATGTTTGGCATTGCAATAAAACCAATAGCTAATTACTAACTTAATTAAGTGTTTTTGAGATTACATCACATTGATATTTTCATATTTATGTGCATTTTCTGACTAATTTCGAGGATAAAATTGAACTGGTACATGTACATGCACATAAATAGTCACACACATATGTATGTACAATGTACGTACGCGTGTTGCTGGTTCATAAGTTTTAATAACTTATGTTATTAATTTGTGAAAATCAAATGCTGTTTACCATTTTCTCCCGCATAGCATTTGAAGGAAAAATCCAATTAGGATCAAATCCTTTTTTAAGCCTGATGGAAATTTTAAGGCAAATTTTTAATAATCTTAACAAAAACCTAAGCAAAAATCAGCACATTTGCCTTCTAACGCACCATCGGTCAGCTGGTTTGTAGTAATTTAACACTTTCCCCTAAATACGGAATCACACCCATAAAGTCATCAATTAATGTCAATGTTTACAAAACAATAATGTCAAATTACCAAAAATAAATACGAAGCCTCAAAATCGACAGATACGATACATCTGTTGAAATATTTGTAGCGTGGCGCTAGAAGAATTGAAGGGCGAAGCTATCGAGCAACCCCTACTTAGACAACCCCCGGGAGATAATTAAATAAAAGGCATAGTACGCATTGATTTGGCACCTGTGGCGATGAACAACATTAAGGATGCATACAAATGTACATACATACATAGTATGTAGTGTCCTACCCTTCAACTGTCCAGCAGCATAGAATATAACAGCTGTATCTTTTAATGCCTTAAATTACTAATATGTAAACAAAACCGCATGCGAAACTTTTGG
The DNA here is from genome assembly GCF_001687245.7 of Rhagoletis zephyria. NCBI lineage: Eukaryota > Metazoa > Arthropoda > Insecta > Diptera > Tephritidae > Rhagoletis > Rhagoletis zephyria. Next base: position 64,641 of record NW_016158467.1, read on the forward strand.
GTCAAGGACAACAAATGCATATGCAACGCTCTCAGTGGAATTAAAAGGATAAAAGTCGAGATTAAACTTGTCTCAAATTTCGGGAATTGCCTTTAATTGTGCTGCAAGGGGACACCACCCGTACGTAGTATTTGTCGCAGAATATACATTTTTGAGTATTTATTGCATTACACACCCTGTTGTGACAATAAATCTATAATTAATCCAGAGGATGTTATTTTTAACACGCCCTCTCTTCTGTTACAAAACATACCTTAGCGAATAGAGTGTAAGGGAAGGGGGTAACTGGTTTTTCTAATGCGGGTAAGAACACTAGTAAAAAAAAAAAATTTCTTGTTCTTCGTTTTTCCTAGATTTTTTTCGTTTGTCCTCGCCCAATACAAGGCAGACATCATCGCAATCCAGGAAATTCGAGAGATGGTGTCGGATTTATGGTTGGGCTGAGATACCGACACTTTGTCTTAAGGCATACTCCCATCAGAGTGAAAATTGTCAAAGCCCGCATCAACAATAAGTTCAACAACCTTCGACGGATCTACGCTACGGAAGACGAGCTTCTAATGTTCCCGACGTGCGTTTCATCCGAGGACAAAACATCGACTCGAAACATCAATGTGGACAAGTTCCAATGAAACTCACAATCGCTCGGATTGAAATTAGTACAGGGAGTCCTTCTTCCGATCTCTTCATACAACTCCGAAAGAGATGGTCGGCTAATAACAGCCACGCGTGAACATCGGGTAAGTTGAAGAGTGACGGGCAGGGAAATGCGCAGAATAGAGGCCATAGAGGACATCCGGCAGCTAATTCCTAGGCGAGGGACTAACAACAACTAAAAACAACAAAGCCAACCATTATTATTAAAGCATTATTTCCATTTTTTTTAGGAAACAATGCCGCGAGCATTATTGCTTTTTGCCGGTGAACCACATTTCCATTTCGAAAGCGAAATAATTCCCGAGGGTTTTATTTCATTTTTTTTTTAGGAAATTAACTCTGCGTTCGTTATTTTCACGGGCGTTATTTCACTGACTTTCTTTACTAAGGATCCAGCATTAGAATAAGAATAAAAAAATTTCGTTTCAATCAGGTACAACATAAAGTTCAACAGCCTGTCTGCTTCATATTGAATTAGATTTTTTTTGTATAATTCTAGTTTCAATTCAATTCTAAAGTTTTTTCAAAGTTAAGCATAGCATCGAGCTTTATAATTCAGACAACTGAGCCAGTGTTTAGGTTGGGAAGGTATACCGTCGCAATTGTTTAACACAAGGCTTACGAATTTCTCTCCTGCATCTAACGTTCAAAGAGAATGGCAAAAAAATTCTGTCTGCACTGCCAATACATATGTGCTCCGTACTCGTATTTATGGCGTTACACATACTTTCAAGCAAACAAAGTGTATTAATTATCGTAAAATGTGCTACAAACTAGGAAATTAATTTTCCTCAATCACACAGGTGCACACCTTCTAGCACAAATGCAAATGAATTCCGTTCATACACATATGTACATATGTATGTATGAAAGTAAGAATGCATGTATGTGTATGTATGTTTAAATTCGAATATTAGCAGTTAACTTTATGACGCCACCAACGTGCCTATTACCGATTCCATCCAATCAAATGCAACAGTAGACCCACAAATTTAGCAATAAACATAATACTCCAGCTACACCGAGAAAATAGTTTAGTAACGTCAACAAAATATATAATTCTGGTAACTGCAGGGTGGAACAAACGGTGACAAAAAAAATATGTAGATAAATGAGATAATAAGAACTATTTATCTATTATGAAATTGTATGTACAAATAGAGATTTTATTTATTAAAAAATTACATTATCCATATGTGATCCTTGTTTATTTGGACACTACTGCAACCTGTGTTTCGTGACATACTCTGCATTTGCTCGGAGAGACCCGGGATTGCTGTTAAAAACTTTACTTTCACCATATCCCTTAAGAAAAAAGTCCATTGCCTATAAGTCTGGGCTACGAGGTGGCCAGTTAATGTCCCTTCTTTTGGATATCACTTTTTTCTGAGCATGATCTTGAGGCTTTAATTCCTACATCATTTGATTTTTGTACGGATGTAAATTTAAATATTTGTGAAGAATGCGGCTTAAAGAGGTTCTGGGCACATTAAAGAAACCGTTCTCGAGTAGAGAGTCCAGGTTGTTCACGAACGCACGCTCTTACACGCTCTACGTTTCCTTCATCCCTTGAAGTACTAGGTCGGCCGGATTGTGGTTGATTCATTATTGAGCCGGTCAATTCGAGCTTCTGCGCCCATTTTTGAATCAATTGAATCGGTGGAGCTTCATTTCTATGCCGTTTGCTGTAATGAGCGCATACGAGCGCAGTATAAAACGCAATAGCGATGCCTTAAATTTTGTGACCTTGTTAGAATAGGGATGCTATAGTTGACGCTACTAATCCCTTTTCTCAGTGTACTCCAATGTAAACTTAGTACTAACCAAACCAAAGTAAGCAACTAGGCAGGTATCAAGGTTTGTTGCCGTATCTGGCAAGTTTCACAACGCTTCGTCGATGCCAATGTTCACTTGTTTATATTGCTGAAAACCGCAATTATAATTACATGGTATAAATCTCGCCCAGGCAGCTGCTATTGGAAATGCTATACTGCAACAAATAAGTGCATGTAAGCGATAATATGTGTATGCATAGGAGTAGTTATTATAAGAGAGCTGCAAAAATGGTTTTATGTTGCCGGTGTGGGGCAAACAGCATGTAGCAAAGAAGTAACATTGCCAATGAACACAACAGGGAATGAAGTGAAACTCAATCTTGCAATAATTGCCTTAATATCCTATTAATAAGCTTTAAACAACAATTCATCTTGATTTGTTGTTGTGAAACAATAACTCGAAACGAAAAAAAGAATCAAAGAATTTGAATTTTTCAATCAAACAGAAATGTATTTCAATTCCTGTTTCCAAAACATTGCGAAACAAATTAAACTTTTGCTTTGTATATATAAAATTCAACTAAAGCTACCAATTAAAAACTAGCGTCAAAACTCGCATCCCCTTCTCAAAATACTCGTAATGCTTATAAATAAGCGGCTCAGCGTAGAGTGTAGGAAAAAAGTGAAAGTGGCAAATGTCTCTGTTTGTTCAGAGTTGGTGCGCGAAAACACCATAAATCACTTTTGAATATGTATGCAGAGAACGGATTTGCGACAAATGCCATGGCCACAGAAAAATACCACCAAAAGCACTTTGTCTGCGGCAGATATGTATGTAGTTAGACGCGTGCATGCAGATGAATGTGTCTGCGAAAATATACATATATGTAGTAGATATATACATACATACATTGAGAAGTATAAATCTATCATGTCTCGCCCTTTCGCGGATGCGGAACTAACTCCAAATGCATTGTTGTCTATTCGCAACTTAACAGTATTTACATACATATGTACATATATACACGCATATGTATCATTGTACTATTCCTCAACCATATGTGTTCCCATAGCGATCTGTGCTAATCCTTTTGCGGTGCCGCAGACCACGTTTTCGAACTTAAATATCCTTACTGTAAAAGTGAATGTATGAGGCATTAGTCGTGGCGGCGATGCGCTCCAGTGAAAAGCCTATCCAGTCAGTAAAAATACCAGTTCATTAACTAGTATGTGCCAAGGCAATGGCGTACCAGTTCGACAATTTCGAAGAACTTCTAGTTCTGGTTCTGAGATCGCAGGTTCGAATTCGCTTGGAGGTGCTTAAGATTTTTCAAATTAAATCAATTTAATTGAATAAAATTATTTCAAATTTAAATATAAATAACAAATTTGAAAATCTAATTCCATTGCAGAGAAAACATACATCTGGAAAGAAATACTTGTGGCATAAAAAAAATTAATCTTTTTTAAATTAACTTTAAAAGTTACAACTAAAACACTAAAAAAAGGAAAAAAAATTTAAAAAATTCCCCTGTGCCAGGGATCGAACCTCGAACCTTAGGAATACCACTTCAGTGCTTTGCTCCGTCGGCCAATACGACCGTTCGACCGCCGCGAGAAAAATGACATACTTATGCTCTTCATGGGGAATGAATTGGCAGACTATCTCATCAACTGGTATGATGCTACTAGTATTTCTACTAGTAGATGCTGATGCATAGCCTGACAATTGACATTTCGTAGGACACTGAAAGGTTAGAACGTGAACTAGTTGGGCTGAAACGCAAACGCTTTCTCTGCAGGGTGGTGTTACTATTCCATGTGTGTGCGTGCATTGTATTCTTGTTGCAGAGCAAAATTGCAAATTGCTGCAACGCAGCTTTATAGTGAATTGGATAAAATGGATGTGACGGTGGCTAACCGCCATGTCAAAGCAGCGATATAGTGTGGTAGAGGTGTACTCACATGTACTTTACTTATGTAGGTATACTAAGCTTCCTAAGTTGAGGCATTAACTTGAACATGTTTGCGAGTGTGTACTTACATGTGTTACATATCGACGGTATTTTGGCAAAACCTCGCATCTCAGTACTCACTACTACTTCGTATCGCGTAATTCATTCAAAATAGGCCTTAAAATAGTACATATGTATATTTAGCCCTGTCACCAATTCCATGTGAATAAAACGTTCCCATAATTTAACAGGAAAAGAAGAACAGATTAGCAAAAATTTCTTTTGTTTTGCTTTATAATTTTTGGGAATATTTGTTCATGTAATAGGGCCAATTATTGTTAATTAACGAAAAAGTAATCAATCTTTTATATTCAATAAAAAAGTTATCAAAAACAGGGACATAACAGTTATCAGTTTCACAGGAAAAACGTTGCTCCATAACAGTTATTCGATGAGAAATATTTTTTATTTCACCAATAAGAGTTATACCCCAACGTTTACTTTTACGTTTCCTGATAACTGTTATGCAGGAGAAATATGCTTTCCGTCGCCAATAAGAGGTATTTCCCAACGTTTACTTTTTAAGTTGCTGATACCAGTTATTTCCCAACGATTATTTTTTACATAACTTGATAACAGTTATTACCCATCGTTTGTTTTTGCGTTGGCTGATAACAGTTATTTCATTCCTTCTCTTTTATTTTCATCGTCTTTATCTTCTTCTCCGTGTTCGTCAATATTCTTATCTTACAACGTTTATAAGACAACGTAAAAAATAAAAGTTGGATAATAACCGTTATCGAGAAACGTAAAAAAGAAACGTTGGACAATAACTGTTATCAAGCAACGTAAAACATAAATATTGGGTTATAGCTCTTTTGTTAGAGAGTGTTTTGAGATACGAGGTTTTGCCAAAGTACCGTCGATACGCATTGAAGGCAAAATTAGCTTACTTCATATAAAATCGATTACATTTGTGTAATATAGATACCATATTTTAAAGGAGTTTACGATTTCGTGAGTTAAACTCGTTGCTCAAATATCGTAGCAAGAATTTTATAAAAGGGTATGGGATTTTTAAATTTAAGTTTCAACATTTTATTAAAAGTTGTTTGTTTTTCTTAATTCGATTTGGTCGAGTGGATCAACGTTAGTTTCATTCCTATAAATTTCTCAGATTTTTTTTTTTTTGGAAACGTTCTACCTTTGTTGCTATTCAAAAGCGCTTAGAAGTGTTCCGCTAATGTCTCAAGTTTCTTAACTGTGCCGCGTGCAAGCATCCCAAGCTCTTTGTGCGCAAGTCTGCATAGCTACTAAAGCTTTCACCCGCTTCCAATGGATATCTATCTTAGAGTGGGCAGGAGCCTGACGCAAAGATCTACGGAGAGGAAACAAATCTCAATCTACCCTGACATCGGGGCAGTTGTGAAATTTTTAGGCAATGCAACGTCCTTTACCAACGCCGAAGATTTCTGGACGAGATGACAGAATTCAGCTGAAAATAAAAAAAATACGAATTGGCTTGGAAAATTACGGCCACTCCTTCCAGGAAATAACTGGTTAGGTAGCCATATTTAACCAGTTTCTTGGAGGTCACACCACTACTCTAGCCACAATATTTATATATAGCCCATTTTATGCCACTGCACTTCTCTAAGCGAAGAAAATTCCTTTAGGACCTCGCAGAGATCTCATAGGTGGAAATAAGGGCTTTGGCTAAGGTTATTTCATCAACAAAAAAAATCCGTTTTTGTGTATGGCTATTGTTGCAACCTTTTCAATTTGAGCTATTTTTGCATTTGGTTTTACTTCGTATTTGAAATAAAACTTTGAAATAAAGGTAATTACGAAGATGAAGAAATAAATGATAACAATGAAGACAATAAAGGGAAGGCAAAAGTGAAGGTAAAGACGAAAATGGAGCCAATGAGACATACATAAGAATTAGGGTAACTTAAAGAGTAAGAAAATTAATTTTTCGACAGGTATGGAAATACATTCAGTCATAAAAGTTACCGAAGTTTACCGAATTATCGAAGTTTAGTTATTGAAATTTATCGAGTTATCGCAATATATCGAATTATTCAAATTGACCAATGTTTATTGAGTTGTCGAAATTTGCGGATAGTTATCGAGCTTTAAAAATTTATGGGGTTATAGAAATTTTTCATGTTAAAGAATTTATCAAGTTATCGATAGACTTAACAAAGTTTATCGAGTTATCGTATGACATCTAGTTCTCTCAACTTACTGAGTTATCGACAATTACTGATCTACTGAAATTGGTCGATTTATCGAATCGAATTTTAAGGAATTTTTAAAATATATCGATTTATCGAAAGCTCAAGGTTATATAAGTTTATCCAGATATCACTGCTTATCGAATTTTATCGTGTTAATAGAGGGCAACGAGTTATCGAAGTTTTTCGATAGCTTTCGAAAAAAATGGAGCGTCAAAATTAAAAATTTATAAAGGTATCCATTTTTGAGTTAACGAAATTTATCGAGCCCTCGAATTTCAGAGTTTTCGAAATAAGTCGATTTATCGTATTTTGTTGAGTTATCAGATTTTAGTGTTTTTGAAATTCATCAAATTATCGATATGTATCAAATTATTGAAATTTGTCTTTAAACTGGAATATATCGGGTCAATTCCAAGTCCTGCCGTCGTCTTTGAATAAATAATAACAATAATTTCAATAAAAGATAATCTTCCGCAAATTATTTTATTATATTATGCATACGTGTAAATAGAAGCCTTCATCCACACTGCGTATAAAATATCCAGAAAACAAAATTGAAGTCATTCCTGAAAGCAAATCGTAAATTCATACAACTGTTCGACTCGTAATGGCTATAGGGAAATCGAATTTTTTAAAATTCCAGTCACACGTAGCATGCACAAAATGTTTATAAGATTCTATTAATTTTGATGGGCTAGCTGTCGCAGTGCGTTTATCGAATATACGATGCGTATGTACGTACTAAAGGAGTGAAGAAGTTATTTTGTCAGCAAACAACAAAAAAAAAACCGGGGAAATGCAGTAAAATGCCACGAAAAATTGCAAATAATGAAGGGTCCTAAAAATTCGCATTAAATATGCATTAATATGTAGATTCGAGGAGTAGAAACAAAATCAAGAAAGAAATGGATGTACATATACGAAAAAGATGGGAGGCCAAGAATGTGCTGGCTGTTCTGACATTTGTTATTCACAAGCAATAACATACATATAAAATCGGCAAATTTGCGGTCTCCACCGCTATTGTTGGTGGTGAGAGTGGGAGCATGTGGCTTATGGCAAGCAAATGCATTAGCAAAAAAAAATGTCGCCAAGCGATTTTGCATTGTTGCATGTAATTTATTGTGAATTTATGTAAGCGTTTGGGTATTATTTTCGAGTCTCTTTGCTCGTTGAGCTCCAATTTCTATGCTAAAAAGCAATTCGCTAAAACAAATGCTAATAAAATGTGTAGATGGTTATCTGCGGTGTAAGATTAAAGCAGAAGAGCAAATGGTCATAAAAATTAATGTCGCTTGTAATTGAAGTAAGAAATTGCATGCGTTTTACTAAAAAATGTTAGAGCATGTGTTGCATTCTAATCGCTTCTGGTAATGTCATCGACAACTTTATTAGTTCTATTTATTTATTGATAACAGTATCGATATACCCAGAGTTGATAAATCTGTCGTGTCTTAAATTATTTAATGTTTTAGGTATTTTATGGCNATATACCCAGAGTTGATAAATCTGTCGTGTCTTAAATTATTTAATGTTTTTGGTATTTTATGGCCTTATAACAATTGTATTCAACAATTTTTATTGAGCTTGAGGCCGTTATTTCCACAATAAATTTTCATTAAAAAACGGCCTCGAGCTCAATAAAAATTGTTGAATAAATTATTTAATAATTTTTCGATACAGTTATCGGTATACCTATTTAGTAAGCGATGCACTAACATTTATTGGTTTCAATATAATTATCGGTACATATATTGATGTTATGTATTTATTTATTGGTTATCGTTTTTATGATAAATCTGTCTTTTACAAATGTGTTCATCGATAGTGTTATCTATTTTGTCGTTTATGAAGTTATCGGTTAAATGAGCGACTGCAAGTCCTTGTCGATACTGTCGGTTTTTTTGTTTTATTCGATATTCTTATCGATAGTTAAAATTTAGGTTGAAGAACAAGGCACAAACCGAGCTTAAAAATATTTTGCATCCCGATGATAAAATACCTAACCCTGAAATGAAAATCGTATTACTGCTAAATTTGTCCTTTTAAGGTAACTTTCGTAAAATTAAGAATTAAGGCACTGACTGTTCGCAAATTAAAGTACGCCGCTCAATCACGCATCTCGTCGTCCTTGAGAAAATGCCGGCATTCCGTCCCTGCAGAGATATAGGAATGCACCCAGTGTGGAACCTTATGTCAGGTCAGTGTATGTCGAGGAGGGTAGGTTCAAGCAAACGAAGAACCTGGCTTAGTCCCCTACCGACTTATTATTTACGGCGTTCTAAGTTTGCCCACTTAGTAATTAAAAAACTAAATGAGTCCACAAAAGATGATGAACCTTCTCTATATTTAGCCTCGATTTTTCAATACACAGTATTGCTCCTCGCCCTAGGTCAAGATTGCTATACACTGAAAAGCTTTTGGATATGTACCCATTGCCAGAGAGAGCTCCGGATGTACAACTCTCCGCGTGTGAGATTTTTACCTGGAATTTTTTGAAATTTCCATTTGGCGCAGAGTCAGGCCTCGGGATTTTTCCAAAAAATCGGTCTTAAGCTTTTTCCCAAAGACTCTCTGGATTGCCGCTGCAGAATAAATGTGGAGCCTAGTCCATCCCAGAAGTAATTGCAGAGCCTAAGTTAAACCAAACTGCAATGATCCTATTACTAAGAATAAAGCAAATCTTTGAAGTTTATTTAAACGGTCCCTAAAAGCCTGAAATCCTCGCTCACACACATAACATCTGCAGCAGTACTGTCAAATTTTCCATTCATAAGAATTACCAGAAAGTATGCCTAACCATCGGCATCATAAGCACATTCGCGTCTATCTGAATAAGAGGTTGTTCGTTACGAGAACCCAAAGAAAGTGGGAGTAGGCTCCCCGTTTGAGAAATCACTCATGACTAATATTCCCAAAGATGTGGCCCAAGGAACTTAAGCACTTAATTTCGCGGTCGCGAACTATGGTATCGATAATAGTAACAATATTTAGGCGCTTACAATTTTGCTAAGTGTATGGCCGAGCTGCTCCTCCAATTTGTGATGTACGTCTCGATGTTGGTAAACAAGGTCGAACTCCCGAACGGAAAATTAATTTCAGAAGAAACTTCTTCATGGCAAAAATATATTCGGAGCATTGCCATTGCCTGTGGAGCAACGAACGTTGTTAGAAAAAACTTTTAATAATTTTGATGTTGCCTGGGCCAGTTATCGAACCCAGCCAGGTCCTACAAAGTGTTAGTACACATCTCTAACCACTCAGTAACAGCGACTTCTTACTAATAGAGGATGTAAAGCGCATAAAACCAGTGTCCTCGAGATAGATCTGCAGGCCGTGTGAGCGCCCCCAATATCCAAGAAGGCACATAGAGTAACCGAGTAGTGCAGGTAAGAGTCGTTTTAATATGGTGTAAGTAAGTTAAAGATCTAAGTCCGTCCTAAAATGGTATTTAAAAAAGCCTTTTGATGGTTCTGAAAATTTAGAAACTAGAGCTAATAAGACTGTATGATATAGCTGATTCAGGGTACCTCTTCGAATGGAAGGCACTTACGATTTTAAAACCAATTGGCTGTAGAGCGGAATTCGTCGATTTTCTCCTGACAAATGCACGCTGAGTAGGGAGTATGGTAATTGAAAGGTGAAGAAAGAACAGCGAAAATCTAATTATACGATTATTCGAGATCGATTTGATAAATTTTCAAACACTAAAGCAGGTCTGTTAAACTGTTGCTTCTGATCTTTCCTTATATGTGGCTAGGAATGAACTAGCCTAAGTTGGGGGCGTTCAAGAGATAAAATGCGATCGAGCTCTCACTCACCAACCTGGGCCACAAGTGTCTCGATAATATACAAGTTAGTTCTTTGACAATTTATAAGGTTTTAACGGTACTCTAAGATCTTAAGAGATATATATTTATGGCTGAAAGGCGCCCGCTTAGTAATTACTTGGCATATATATGTAATCCAGTACCTCTATCACACTATTTGCATTTTCACTCTCAGATCATAAAAAATTGTTTGCATATCGAATAAAATCATAATTAGGTATGGATCTGGACACAGAGCTCCACATGCGATATCACTGCAGTTGCAGAGAAGAAAAACTCGCTTTCACTTTTCTTTGAAAGGTTTTCAAGTGGATTTGGCCTACTGAACAAAGCCAAAATCCACACAAAAAATGAAGGGGGAGGAGAATATAATCTTTTACCACCCCACTTCGTGTTGTTCTGAAAATTAACCATGAAGCGTCCATTTCATGCGCATTTCAAGTTGCAAAAATATTTCACATGCATGCAGCTTAAGGCGCTACACATCGATAGGCATGCGGAGATGGGGAGCAGCTGGTCACAGGCGTTTAGGTAAAGTGTAGTGCGTTTCCGGATTTCAGCACACCACTACAGTGCAAGGAAAGATCAAAGCAACAACAAAAATAGAGAAAAAACGCGTGTCAAGGCAGCTACCACCATGCCGATGAGGTTCTAAAGCTTGCTATGAGCGTGCAATAAACGCACAGGAGCACACGTATAGTGAATATAGTTAGTGGAGTTATAATGAATTGAATTTTGATATCTAAATTAAATCTTAGCGACAAAAGCATTATGGAACAAAGATAAGCATGCAGTTGTTGTTTGGGGTTTTATGCACAAAAAGGTACCAACCACCAATAGCCATGTGATGGGGCACGACGTGTGCTAAAGAATGCAGTGGCAACTACCTTTTGTATGAGCAACCGAATTTGGCTTTGGGCGCTTATCGGTGCGTTGGTGTGGCATACTGCAGCTATGGATGCCGAATTTGGGGGAGGCTAGCAACAAAATCGAAATCGACAACTACAACTATACTCCAGAGATTGTTGTCGATTTCCGGCGGATATGTTGCTGTGGTCGCGTAAAGCCAACTGGATTTTCTGTGGATTTTGAAGGAGGTATGTGTGAATGTACATATTAATTCATATACAACCACATTTCAAGTAAACTTGCGTATGTGTGTCTATGCATTGCAAATGCAAGTGGCGGCATTTTAATGCTCCTCCAGCCACAAACTCATACAAATTCCCTTCTGGGTGGTAGTTTTCAGGTGCTTGCTAACATATTTTCACGTCATCTCATCATTGTTTATTGTATGTAGTATGTATGTATGTATGTAGCTACATACACATGCTCTAGTTACTCGCTGCTTAGCTTTTTAAGGTGAAGAACATTCATGCTGTGTACAGGCACTTTTTGTGCTAGCGGCTATATATCTATGTACGCCCATANTCCCTTTCCGGCTGTGCGCTGCTTATCGGTGGCGCATATTGAAGCATTGGCTTTATGATGTCATTACGAAGATATGCATTACTTTTTTATACGTGCATGTGTACAGCTTGTATACCTATCTGCATCACCCTTCAAATACATCGAGACAGCTATTTGATATTTCATCAATCGCGCTTGTGATATGCACATAATTGAAGCTGTCAATTGTAGTTGTTGAAGCTTTCGATTTTAAGATTTTTATGCAATTTGGTTTCTATGTATGTATGTACATTGGAGTGGTACAAAAATTTTTTTCCAAGATAGGGTTTGGGGCACCTTGCACCCAGTGCCACCGTTTCGGATTCAGCCAGATCGGCTGCTGCCTTCGCCAGCTCATCCGCCTTCTAAATTCCTATGTCCGGGAACCCAGACAAGAGAGACGATAGTTGACTGAAACACCGAGCTCAGTATCGCCATGCATTCCCTAACTAGCTTGGATTTGGTAACCGGTGACACTATTTCCAATAGCGCCGCCTCGCTGTCAGAATCTATTGTTGGTTTTACTCTTGTCGCCGACTCTATGGTCTAGGATTTTACAGGCTTCAAGGATCCCTAGAACCTCCGCTTGGAAGAGGTTTTTTATCATTTTCCAATCGCAGATACAGAGCAAAACCGAGTTTCTGGGAGTATACTCCCGCTCCCACACCGCAATCCATCTTTTATCCGTCGGTCTATTGGAGAGATTGTCTCTCGTTCGGCCACTTGGTCTGTTCTCCAGACCCTTCCTCACTTCTGTCGGGCAGGATCTTAGTGGACCTGTATAAAATTGTACTTAAACGAAAACTTTTCCTCAAGCAAAGAACCAATACTAAATCAATTTTAAAATTTTATTTTTTTCTACCTTTCTTAAACTACATATATAACTATGTAGTTTTTGTAAGCGACATCTATCATAACTACCATTTTACTATTTCTTCTTTCTAATTCTAGGCCGCCCAGCCCATTCACACTGACTGCAGCAACACAAAACTTGGCCGCGACATAAAAATACTGGAAATTCCAACAACCACTGGCGTTGATATAATCGAAGTATACTGCGATTTGAACGACCTCGATGAGAACCCCTGGTTGGCGATTTTCATTCGCATGCAGCTCAAATACGGATATGGCAGTTAGCAAGGCTATAATACGCCTAGTGGTAACTATTTCATTGCCGGCGGCGTCTGCATGCAATAACTAGGCGGCGGAAATATGAGTGTGCCATACATCTCACCGACTACGCTAGAATGCAGCATTATTTGCATTATGATCATTTCGCAATTGGTTGCCTTGGCTCGTGGGACCCACAGAAGTGATACGTGTTGTTCGTGAACACATTGACGCCTCGTAGTTAGCAACTTTAAGGCGTGCTACGGCATAACTAGTTAAATATTTATTTAGTATTAAATCTGTCAAAAAAAAAAGAAAGAAATCGAAGAAACAACACAAATCAAGCAAATGACTACTCATTTCATCTGATAAATGGTCAACAATCAAACGTAACGGGTAACACAATTTCCACTGAAATCGATATAGACATTTCTAAGTATATGTAGGTATGTAGATAAAAGTACGTATAGGCACGTTTTGTGAATGCCTGTGTGACCGCCATTCAAAGGGCGATCAATGAATCTGTGAATAGTGTAAAAGGAGTAGAGTAAAGCAAAACAAAAAATAAAAAATAAAAAAAATACTTTTCGTCAATAAGGGGAAGTATGTAGAGTAAAACATTCTGTATTTCTTTGTATGGCTGTGTGTGTATGGCGACATAGAAATGGACTACTCCATATTTATTTGCGCCTTTTTAGCGTGGGTGTGGAAGGAAATAGCGGTGCTGAATTTTGTTTTTGTTCGTCCGCACAAACACATGCATACAAAACACACACATACACACACAATTGGGCATAGAAATAGTGCAAACAAATGAAATGCAAGATTTATCACCGAAAATACAAAACAAATGCCGCTGGTATGAATAATAAATCACTTGTGAAAGAAAAATAGCACAAAATAATATGAGCCTACAAATAGACAATCAACACAAACTTTGTAGTATGTATGAACATAAGGATGGTCCAAAAATACACAGGAAAATTCACTTTTTGGAATTCTCTCGCTGCTCCAAAATTTCAAAAATATCGAAAAATAAGGAGACCCGCATTTCTATATTCTGAAATAGGCTAATATTTTATCGTGCCGCAGGGGCTTTGACGTTTTCCATAAATTTTACATAGGGAAATGAACTTTTTCTTTGAATTGCTATAAAAGCAGTTAAAAGTAGTTATAAGTATTTTTTGGTCGAACAAGAATATTTCCATTCAGAAATCTTCGTAAAATGAAATTATGGTACATTTTTAACTTTAAAATATTACTAAATATTTTTTTTTGTATAACGGGCGTAATGTGGTTACGAATACATAAAATAACATACATGTGTTCGTAAATAATGTTTAAATATTGGGCGTCCCCTTATTTCCGATATTCCTCAGATCTGGAGGTGAATAAAAAGAAAAAACTTTGGACTGCCCTAATGTGCAAAGGTATTATGTAGATATCTACATATATCGGTTTGTCTGCGATTTTTCCTTTGTATGTGAAAAATTTAAACGTATGGTTAGCTTATACGTACAAACATACACATAGCTTTAAAAATATTTTTTTTGAACGAATTTGGGTTGTACATATGTTTGTACATATAAATATGAGAATTGAAGTCGGTTGTGTTTTTTGCTTAAAAATTAATTGTTTATTTTTACTTTTAGATTATTTAAACTAAATTTAATTTTAAGAAACTTTTATTTGTTATTAATTTATATTTTTTTCTTTGTTTAAATTTTATGGCTCGGAAAAGAAAAAAAATATTTTTTTTTTACTTTCATTTATTTTTATATAACTCATTTTTTAAATTGAATTGTTGCTTAAAATTTAGATTATATCATTATAAGAGGAAATATATTTTGATTAATTTAATTAAATTTTTTGGAGATTTTTTCAATTTATTTATTTTTTTTTTAATTTATATTTTCCTTCATCAATTTAATTATTATTCTTTTGAAGAAACATCTTTTTAATATCAGTAAATTTTTGGAAACTTATTTTGTTATTGTTTTTTTAAATTAAATTTTTTCTTCTTTTAATTTACTTTGTTTTTATATATTAGTTTTTGTTGTATAAAAAATATATGTTTTTTAGATTTAATTATATTTGAGAAAAGCTAATTCTTGTTAGAAGAACTCATGTTTGATTAGTCTTTCGAAATACAGAAAAGAGCTTTCAACATAGCTGTCCGAACTTCTCTCATGTGTAAAACATTATAAAATAAGAAGTTTTATAATACTTGGCAAAGGAGTTTTAGTGAAAGTTCAAAGTTATATAAAGTTGATTTTCTCTTTGCAAAGCTGAACATATTTCCAGACAACTATTTCTGAACTATCTTAACTAAATACGAAAAACTTTAAGGATTTTAACACAGAAAAATTCTATACTTTCAACGCCAACTTTAAGTTAATTATAAAAGTTAATTAATTACCAAATAAGTGCGCATACGAACAACTGGGGAATCCACATGATCTTTTAAGTTTCCCTTCATATTTGTCAGCAGTTCAAACAAACTTTAGATAATATTTTTGGCAGCTACACGTAAGAAGTAATTATTTTGAAATGCTTTTCTGCCAAACACAGAGCAAAAGCAATTGGACAAAAAAACTTTTAACTTTGCATAGCCGGACTCCCATTTGCAAACAAAAATCCACAAACAGCACACAAAACTAAACGCATGACTAACCACATATTTAGGTAGTAATCATGTACTATGTGCAAACACCCACACGCAACGCACATCCACCTCTGGCGTCTGCATATTTGCACAAAAACTGCAAATGACATTTTAATAAAAATATAATTTTCAACCAACAGTTTTCGCAAATAAACCAAGCGAGTGAGTCACACAAACCAATCAAATTGCAACTAAATACTCATACTCATGCTGCTTGTATATGTGTATGTGTGTATGTATGAATTGCAGCTCGTTAGCGCCTGCAAATATGCTACTCAAAGCGACCGTGTAAAAGAAAGCAATAAAGCGAAGGTAGAAACAACTAGCTGAGCGGGGGAGCGAGGCGCATGCATTGGACACTTTTGGGCAAGTAAAATACGCAAGGAATTTGTTGCTGGACTTCCGTAATACTAACACATTGTAGATGTGTAGATGGAGGCAAGTGAACGCCTGAGCGCATGAAAACAAACACCGAAACTGTCACAAGCATACAAATATTTAAACTTACTTACTTTTGGATACGCAGTACATACTCATAGCTATGCACACAAAAAAAAAAAAAAAAGTGAGTATTTGTAGAAGTTACAGATACGTCACAAATATGTCATGAATGATATTTTAGCTATGGCTTTGGCTTGCATTTGGTGCCAGGGGATAGCTAAGTAAATATGTAGAGATGCAATCGTTAACTGTAATGACGTATTGTTTGCTCAGCGTGTGGCGGCGGGAAGGGGGCTTTCATACGAGGTGGAGTACTCAGTAGCCTGTTTGTGACATTGTATCATTTGGTGGATAGTTTAGTATACTTCAACTTAAATTGGTGTTGATGGCGCTGCTGCTGCTGCTGCTGCTACTACTGCTCGGGAGCACTTTTCCTTTTCTTTGTAAAACTTTTCACATACAACTTTCGTAGAAGTACAAAAGTAAATGTTTACTTAAGAAATTGTTTGATCATGAGCTATGAGAGCTGAAAGCACTTTTGCGTTGAATAGCAATGACATGTTTTTCTAGTTGGCATATGAGTGATATTTAGGGGTTTATTAGCGCTGGAGAGCAAAAATAAAAAAAAAAATGCGCAATTTTTTTCTGTTGGCTGGAAAAAAAAATAAGATGCTGTAGAAGATTGTAAGCTGGCATTTTTTAAATTTTTGGGAAAAATTTTATATCAAAACGAAGTACTATGATTAATAGAGTGGTCCAAAAATGCATGTGAAAAAGTAAAGTCGGAAATTATATGCTCTCACCCCCTAGGATTGTTCTATACCGAAAAAAATATACCGTTGNTACCGTTGTTTTTTATTTTGAAATCAAAAAATATTTAGAGGTCTCTCAAAGCGCTCAAAGTTTTCAATGTATTTTATATGGGGGAAAACAACTTTTCGTAGAAATGGTATAGAATAGTTAAAAATTAATATTTTTACCGAAAAGCTCTGTTTATCTGCAGGAGATTCCCAATAATAATACCCAATTGTTTAGATAGGAAAGATCAGGTGGAGAAGGATTTGGCTTCACTTGGCGTTTCCAATTGGCACAGAGGAGAAACGACTGGCGTGCTTTGCTGAACTCGGCCAAAATCGCTTAGGCGGTTACAGCGCCAAAAAAGAAGAA
>NW_016158467.1:81942-92274 GCF_001687245.7 Rhagoletis zephyria
CCCGAAAAATGCAATGGGGCGTACCAATAAAAAATCGTTAGTATTAAAAAATGGTTAAATAAACAATTGGGAATTACTATTGAAAGTCTCCTGAAGATAACCTAAGTTTTCCGATCGAAAAATATTGATTTTCAAGAATTCTATGCCATTTCTATGCCACGAAATTTTTGGTTCGCAGTGAAAATTACTTTCGTTGACATTCGAAAGCCATTTACAGCCCATTTAAGCTTATTTTTGGACACTTTTATCAAAAACAAAAAATAATAATATAAAAATCGAAAAACGCTGCATGTTGCATGCCACATCGATAACATTAACGAGTGGCTTGGTGACTGAGTCATCGTTGCATGCAATTATGTTCGAATGCTTGACATTTTTTATA
Source organism: Rhagoletis zephyria (assembly GCF_001687245.7). Taxonomy (NCBI): domain Eukaryota; kingdom Metazoa; phylum Arthropoda; class Insecta; order Diptera; family Tephritidae; genus Rhagoletis; species Rhagoletis zephyria. The sequence continues at coordinate 82,325 of NW_016158467.1, forward strand.
TTCATTTTTACCGGCTGTCACTTTCGACAACTTAATTTACGGCAATAAAAGTGTCATAAATATTAGTTATACACTCACTGATACAAATCTACATACGTATATGACAGTGGAATTTTTAACTACTTATGTACATACATACTCGTATGCATATGAGTTTTCCCCCATGCACAAAATATATGACAAACCTTAGCTGGCGATCACTATCCCAAACGAAAGTGTCCACACTCACTCACTTTCTTCCCTTTTCACACTTCGTTGCATTTGAAATATTCGTTCAACGCTTTTATGCTGCATTAAGCCACGTTAAGGCCCTGCTGGGTGGGTGCATGCGTCTGGCGGGTAGCTTTATTGATTGCAAACCTATATATACACTTATATAGATGCATTTCGATTTGTAGGCATACATATTTGTATGGTATCTTTATATGTACACTTCCAATTAAGTCACAATAGAGAGAATATTTCCTGCTGTCCTCTCTGCTCGGCAATTAGTTATGTCCTGCTGTGCTATCAAACGGTCTCCATCTAATTTGTTAATTGTGTTTTACCAAATATTATTTGCTCCTCAGCCTGTTTTCCTTTATATTTTTATGTACTTTTTACGTTTCATAAATTAATTACCACAATTAATGTACAACCATACAATAATGGCCAATAATAGCTGTTAGCCAACTGTTTGTTGATTACTCAAAATTAGCGTTGCAACAGTAACAACAGTAACAGCAGTTGGAATGCTGACGAGGCTAAGTAATTTGTTAAGGAAATTATATTGGAAAAATGTATAATTTCCTGCCAGATGGTTGGCATGACTCAAAATAAATATCAAAAATATTATTAATAATGGATTAAATATTATCTTTCACCAACGCTGATATTTATGAATAAATTAAATTCTTTGAAATATAATAAACTCATTAAACGACTGTAAAGGATATTGTACTATGTATACGAAACCCGATAAAGTCAGGGAATATTGTCACTCTTGCTATATCATTTGTAAGATCACTAAAATTTTTGAAAAATATACCTTTTCTATTCACAAGTACCTTCTTCCAAAATATTAAATAAGATACCATGGTCGATGTCGGCAATACACGAAGAGCGCTTGGTATACCTACATCATATATGTAATACTCGTATATTGGCAGTAAGAGCTAGTACCGTCCGAAAACACTACAGTACAGATATATCAATAAACACGTTCGAAAGAAAAGGAACACATACGTTCTTAAATAAACATGTACACAACACACACCCAAAAAACGGCATTCACGTACAAAATACATTGACAAAAACGGTACTAGACTGTCTCGCTTTGATTTCGAAATGCTTACACATTGAGAAGCTAGCTTACTGCCAATATAGAAGTATTACATATATGAACTGCATAGAAAAAATTTCGAAACCTCTATGCCATCCAGACTTAGAACAAACAGTCAAAATTCCTTTCCAGTTTCGATGCTTTCATTTTTTTCGAATCAAATCGAATTTATGAAGGATTAGAAAACATAGAAGAAACTCATAAACTAGTAAGAACACAACTCGGTCATACAAATCTCGTCTAAATTGTGTTTCGTTAAATATAATGATTTCTTTTCTCTGGGCGCTAGTGTACTCGAAGTAGCTTGTAATAAGAAATATTATCATTGATCATTACCCATTTCGCTTGTAGAAGCCGAGCAGGTGGAAAAGAAGTCACGGTGACAGTTGATAAAATAAACTGGTTGGGCTTAGTAGAGAGGGAAAAGTAAAAGTCATAAATGCAAAATTTCAGATCATACACTCACCCCCTTCACCACAAAGGGAACATTTCAAAAAAGGGTAATGGAATCGGCGCGATACTGACTAAATAATCAGTTTAGTTGCCTGAACGCCGCTGAACCAACTAAAGCAAGTGTTTCTTTTCCCACTACAATCAACACTTTAAGTGTCGTGGAGTAAAGTAAAGATAATTAGTAAAAAAAACCTACTCGGAAAATATTTACTAACACGTTAAATTTGATAGAAAAAAGATTTCATCCATTAAACATATGGGTTAAATTTTATATTCATTGTTTTTTAATAATGGGGAAAGTACAAGCTAAATTTCATGGAAATCGGATAAAATTTAATTTTTCCGCCCAGAAGAGTGGAGGGCGTGGGAATTTACCCATCCTTGCCAAATTTCATAATTCCATATTACTATGTTAAATTAGCGCACATGTGAAGTTTGAGAGAAATCGGTGCAGGTTAACTATTATTTCCACCTGCTTCCATGTGTAGTGTCATGAAGCTTCAACATAAAAAATAAATGTTACACAAAACAAGTAATTTAAAAAAAAAATTAGGACAATCATTTTTTAATCGTTATTAAAAAATTAATAAAAATCGACTCCTGCGCCACTTATCGGTACGTCCTGAAAGTGAACCACATCGGACCATAAATATAACGATACCTGCACCACCTAACGGATCAGTTTATCTTTCATATTGCATTGTCATCAGGTTGTGAGCTAAGTTTCAAGTCAATGGGGAAATTGGTTAATATTTGATTACAAAAATTGATTACACACAGATGAAATTGAATAAAAGTTTGTAAAAAGGCTTTGCTTTCAGCTCCAAAGGGCTTCTGAAAATGCTTGCTGTAGATATGGTACAAATTGAAGAAAAAACTCTGAGTGCCTTATGCGTTTTTATCCATTGAAAAAGATTCACCTAACTTTTTAAAAGGAATTGGTGCAGTAAGGAGCTCCATTCTCCTACAAGGAATGAGTGTGGGGATACACCGTTCATTCGTAGATAATTAGTTCCCAAGAAATGTTACTTGGTGAGACAGTGTCAATGTTTTGGTGGAGGGAGCATCAAACGCCACGTCAGTAGGACACTTTAACAGCTGCATGAGCTACTGATGTCGACTTAATAAACATGCAGTTCCAATTTTATGACTAGCAATCTCGCTATATTTTTCTCTTTCAAGCTCATAATTATCCCTGTTTGCTGCAGTGATAAAGACTACAGCTATCTAGTTTCATATGGATTGTAATGTCTTACACGAATGTGGTACTTTCGCCGAATGCCTAGCGAATAAATTTTGCCTCTTCGCATTAAAATTAAGACAATCAAAAAAAGTAATCAAATACAATGAGGACTGAAGTCTTGCAGTTAACGCCATTTTCGAATTTAAAGTGATGCAAATAATGTCGAAACTTTTACAGTTGGGTTATGCTGTAGTCAACCTCGTCATAAGTCCTATAGACCAAGTCTTCAGTAATGGCTTTTTCACGGTACAGGCAGTCACGTTAAATACACCTTCCCTCACAAATAAGTTGGTAGGGAGCAGTCCAGCCAGCACAAGCGTAGCATTGACGTCAGCGCATGCGAATGAATTTTTAATCTGTTTGAATCTGCTTGTTCCGAGCATATCCGGAGCATATCGTAATTCATTAGGTATTTTTAATCTATTTAGCTACCTCTCTGGCCAGCTAGTTCTACTACCTAACCTGCTGACGAAAATAAATCACTGCCATTTCTCATCTCGTCTTACAGGAATAGGCCTCAATGCAGTTCTCAACTCTAAGGACATAGCTACATCAAAATTCAAAATAAAAAAATGCGTGTATAAAACCCGAAATATGACTGGCATTTATTACTGGTTCAGACAATTCCCCACAATAATATAACTGTGCCTCAAAAGCAGAAATCTTAAAAGTATTTTCCGCTCTCTTATTTTAGAATTTTTTTATAAATCACGCACACCTATCAAGTTAATCTTACAACAAATCACAGTACTTGTCATACAGCAAAAACGGTATATCCTCATATGTTTTACTTCAGTGCATACATTTGACAATATCCCGACAAATGAGCAACACATGGACATCATTCATCTCTCAGCATTGAGAGTAAATCCTTTAAGGTGTAACGCAAATGGAATTATGTATGGCAATAATAATACGGAAGCAAGAAAATACGTTCAAGAGGAATNAAAATCAAGTGTATTTATTTTCTAAGGATTAATTATAGTATTTTTTTTTGTTTTTTGTTAGTAACCTCCTCCTAAACCATAGAGTCTATCAATCCTTATTGTCAAGTTCGACTAAGCGTAAGCCCTGGAAACGTGCTGTCTCGACGGGTCGAACCAGAAGGAAAGCATTAATTGCTGAGTTAGTTTAAGGGAGCAAGTAAAGTGGTGGTTTATGTTCTGTCCGATGAACATACATATGCACAATATATTGGGTATGTTGGGTTCGAGCCTGGATAACTAGGAGCTACATTTTCCATACCATTGGCCAAAGCTGGGAAAGTGCAGAGACGTGTTCTACGATTTCTTCTGGGGCCCCTAATAGGGGAGTATCGTGAATACATATATAACCTATCCATCCCAAACGACAACTACCTCAAATGTGAAGACTTAGGGGTCCCTGGACTAAGAAGGTAATTAGATATTTGGCTCTTAAACTCGCTGACCATGACGTACGGTACCTTGATTTCCCATCGGTAGACGGCTGGACGAAATTAGAAGCATTTGTCCCACAGAGGAGCGGCATAGTGGACTTTTTCTAACCCCTAGTGGATGGTAGTACAATATTTTTCAACCGGGCAGCAGGTAATGCAAAATTCTCGTGTCTGCATCAGGCTTGGATAATCGGAGCGCCAATTAGACAAAACCCATGGCGAGAGGTCAGAGGTCCCCTCTGCGAAAGCGACATATACTATGTATCGCTCCTAGGACCTCGGTATCCATCCATTGCTGTACACTTTCCATGAGGAAGATCACATTATCTTGAGCCGCCAGCTGCAACCGAAAGAGCGCATATCGTAATACTTAAGTATTCGATTTTCTCGATTTTTGTGTGAGGCACAATTATTTGAAAATATCATGGAAAATTCTAGATTTTTTAGTGCAAACTCGTACAAAACGATTCTAAGTAAGGGTTATTTATATGAATGTTTCAATAAAGGCACACATGTGCATTAAGGCGTATCGCGAAAAAAGTTTAGCGTGTGTCAGTTTTATTTGAATACTTATGAATTTGGGTGTAAATTTTTTTTTATGCACCAGCTAAATCTGATTTTTTTCTAGAACCTTCTTATTTGCTATCCGATTTCTACAGTTTTTATATCACCGAGGCCTCGCTCAGGACTATAATTGAAAAAAGCCTATCCCTTTCTAGCAAGGTCGTCATCATTTTTTAAGAGCTTTATTAGATTTATAGTATAAAAATAAAAATCTAGGGATAGTAATTCTAAAATTATCTAGTGAAGGTATAAATTAAAACGCTTGTGAAGGCCAAAACTGTTTAACGGTTTATATATATAGTCCTAAGTTAAACCTTTTCAGCGACATAAAATTGGATATAAAATAAGAAAGTTATAGCAAAAAACGCGATTTAGCGCCGCTAAGAGTGCCTAAAAAAAATTTGTGTACACCCAAAATTTTCAGTCGACATTAGTGTGTAAGTAAAACTGANATATTTGAAGTATAACCAAGCAACATATTCGCTGCCTTGTAAACATCTAATGTGTAGTTGTTCTTATGATGACGTTAATTAAGCTACATCTTAATTAAATTCATTAAAAGCACAGCAACAAAAACAATTTAACGCATAAAATCACATACAAAATTTTGAGTTCATGCAACTGCTACATCAATGGTTGTTAACGCGCTGAAACCAGCCAAGAATTTTTCTTGCGAATGCAGAAACCAACAAACAAGCCCAAGAATCCTTTGTATGTAAAGAGAAAATATGTGTTTTTTAGTTGTCAAAATTTTAAAATAATTTGTCGGATGATACGTGCAACACCTACACGTACGCACCCAAACCTAATTAGCGCCTCGGAAGGGTGAATGTCTACTCATTAACGGCTAAGCCAGTTTAATGGTTGTTATTAGTTGGATCTTTTTAATTGCTGCCGCTGCCACTGCCACAGACAACGTCATGGCCATAAAAAAGTGTCGAATTTAAGAAAAATATTTAGTATGTTACCTGAGCATGTTCTCGTCATTTTATATCTGGCTTCATTATAATTATGCTAAATCAGTGTGTACACTGTCGCCTGCCACTTGCGTGAAAAGTTTAATTTTTATTACCACGCACAGATTCAAAGGATATTTTTCACTTTCTTAAAAGGAATGAAAACTGGAGTAAAAATTTATCTACTTGGTTTTATAACCCTACGGTAGATTTCGATATATTCATTCTGTTTTTTTTGTTAACTTGAATCGATGTTGTTATCGATGCAGTAATGTCGATGACATTATTGACGTTTTAACTGCTATCGTTATCGTAAGTAAATCTGTACTGGTTTTGACAAATTTATCGATGTCTTTAGATGTGTGTGTATCGATGTGGTTTTTGAATTTTTTATCTATATCATAGTGGATAAAATTAAACTGATTTCTAAAAAATGTATTGAAATATTTATGATTCTTAATGAAAACAATATCATTATCTTAATTTAATGATCCTACTAATAATTCGTACTCGTAAATTTGTTATCGACATATTTCTAGATATATCTTTTAATTCAGTAATCGATAAATATTTTGTCATTACTGTCGATATATGTACATATATGTCAAAATGTAACACTTAATTTTTTACTTAATGTTACATGGATATTGTAGACATCACTATCGGTCGTTTTAACGTTATCTCATGCCACTACTGGCTTTTATGAATTTATTGATTGATTGGTTAAATATGTGTTTATCGATATACGTTGTTATCGACTTTTCTTATAGATATCCTTATCGATAAATTGTTGTAGTGTTTCCAAAAATTTTTAGGATATCTTTACTTATAGATATCTTTATCGATAAATTGATGTATGTGTTTTCGTAAAATTTAACTACATCTTCATATTTTTTTATTTTAATCGATATCATTATCACCTTGGCCATTGATCTCGATAGTATGGCGAATGAATGAAACAAATTTGTAACAGCGTCCTAGGGAAATATGGTCATAAATGTATGGACATAAAAATATGTATGTAAATACATATATTACGGTAACTCACTCTCCATTAAAAAAAAACAGTGGTAGTGTTTTTTCATCGGAAATATAAAAATTATTAAATTCTAAGACTTCCTCCAAAATATTTAGGAAAAATATTAAGATTTACGTGGGCTGCACCTGTTTGGAAATACCTTCAAAGGTCTATTTTTTTAAATAAAATTATTTTTTAAAATATAGATTTTATTCTAAACAACACTTCATATGATGCAGAGTTCCAGCTTCAAATTTCTGCATAGATATGTTTAAAAGGTCAACAGAATCAAAATAATGAGGTTATTGGAGGTAATTTCAAATCTGTCCTCACGTATATTTAAATATTTTTCCGAAATATTTTGGCGGAGATCTTAAAACATAATAGATTTTGTAATACCGGTGGAAAACCTTTTTTTTTGTGATACACCCTAATACACATATATGTATATAAATTCGAGCAACTCAGCTGTTTTCGGTCTTCTTTAAGCCTTTGGCGAGAGTAGGAACATTAACTTCGTTCTTATTCATTGGCCTGAATTCAGCTCCCTCAAACGCGCCACCTATGTTGCCACGTAAAAGTGGTCCCTTCATATATGTATCAAGTGAACTCTCGACGTCTGTTACCAGATTTCGATCTTCCCTTTTGGTGAAGTTAATTTCCTTAGTTTCTTTCTTAATCTCCAGGAGAATTTGCGCGCCTATTTGTACTTGAAACTTGTTTATATTACCTTTCACTTTTTTTTCGATCACTCATTGAAGTTTTTTTTAAAGTAGCCAGAACGTAAATACTTCTCTCAATATTTAGTGTATTTCAGCACGGTTTTGGGTAGGCAATTTTTTATTTTTAGTATGCCTGTCATTGTTAATGGATGTATGTATGCATGTATGTATAAACTCAAAATTTTTTTCTTCGACTTTTGTTTATGACCCCTAACTAATGGACCTCATTATGCGGCCCAATTACCTTTAAGCGCCTTTTCAGCTGATTGTCAGATGTGGTGTCCAAATGTCTATAGCACGCTTTGTCACCATATACCAATCCACCCTCGTAACTATCTATACTCTCAACGGCGCGGTCATCAGCCTAATCATCACTGTGGGGGCTGGCTTTGTTTCATCCCTCATGTTGCAGCAGGTATGAAGACCATTCACTCGTCAGTGCAATTCATTTCGTGTCATTTCATTTTATTCTTTACAATGTTTTCCATTTTCATTATGCTCTAATATCAGACTCACTGCTTTGTCAGTTTTTTCTACTGCACTTTTTCGTTTACTATTAAAGTTGGTATTTCGTATACCGTTATTTATTGCATTAATTTTACTGCTCTTGTTGTGTTATTTGTTGCTGTTCTTAGTTTTTCTTTAAGGTCAATTTAGTGGTTAAAATGGAAACATTGTGGAAAATGTGGCCCAGTTAACTTAGTTTAATAGAAAATTTTGATGAATAAATCCTTTCGTCGCTCTCTTGAATTAATATGAAAACCTGCAAGACACTTCCAGGCGGGATTACTCGTCTTGATGTTGTCAAACAAACAGAGAAGCCTGGAAATTTGACCCTCCTCCGAAGGGCCTATGCTCTTTTATGAGAAGCGTTTCACGAAAAATATGCAATCGGATTTTTGCGTCGTCTACCAAGGTGCGACTGCCATTAGAAGAAAATCTTTCTATCGTCTAATGTTTTGCTGCTCTGGCACCGAACCCTCTTTATAAAGAGTGGGAGTATGCACTTCGAATCATCTGACTACGGCGAGTCTGTAAAGAGTCTAATGATAACTAGACTTGCATGTTGATCTGGAGGGAAACTAACCAGTTTGTTCTTGAAGCAGCCGTAGCACATCTGGAACGCTACGCAGATTGTAAAACATAGAATCCTCATCGTTATTGAGTAGAAAATTTGATAAAAATCTTCGTAAATTAACAACAACAAATCAGCAAAAGAGCTGAAAANCTTCGTCGTTTATATCAGTGATGGGCAGATTTTTGGATCTAAAAGCCGTCAAAGAGCAAGCAAGTGCTACGCAAGAGCTAAATGATTTCTCGAGGTAAAAGGGGTGTACAAAATGCATTAAAAGCATCATATATATTAGTAATGAGAGTTGTGTCAAGCCTGGGAGCCACTTTGCTCATCTCTGTAAAGTTTATATAAATTAATACAAATACCTGCAAGCCACTTCCAGGCGGGATTACATAAAAATTTAAGGTCTTTTGAAAAAAAAAATTGTTGTGCTCGTCTTGATATTATCAAACAAACAAATTCAACCGTCCTCCGAAGGACCTATCCTCTTTTAATAACCAGACTAGCTTGCTGATCTGGAGGGAAACTAACCAGAAGCAGCCGTAGCACATCTGGAACGCTACGCAGATTGTAAAACATAGAATCCTCATCGTTATAGAGTAGACAATTTTATAAAAATCTTCGTAAATTAACAACAACAAATCAGCAAAAGAGCTGAAAAAAGTCATCCATCTTCAATGCCACAAATTTACACCTTTCTCATTCCACTACCAGAGGTCAGTAACACCTAAAACAAGAGTTGGAACAAAGAACTGAGTAGTAGCACTACTAAGAGTACGTCAATTCTCCGCTCTAAGCGACAAAGAAATTAATTTGTGAACGTGTGTAAATATGCTTGGCTAGCCTGGGGACGTGGTGAGCTACAGCTCACTGAAAAAGGGGGAAAAAGTTTAATTCACTAAATAGTAGTAGAATAGAGCGCATAAATACACCCTTAAGTGCTTCAGAGAAGAAGTAAAATAATGAAATGAGATGCTGGTGGCTCCCAAACGTTCGTTATNATTAGAACAAAGAACTGAGTAGTAGCACTACTAAGAGTACGCCAATTATCCGCTCTAAGCGACAAAGAAATTAATTTGTGAACGTGTGTAAATATGCTTGGCTAGCCTGGAGACGTGGTGAGCTACAGCTCACTGAAAAAGGGGGAAAAAGTTTAATTCACTAAATAGTAGTAGAATAGA